>NW_006922362.1:693298-700149 GCF_000298275.1 Orycteropus afer afer
TAATGGCAGAAAGGTTTTCCATTTTACAGAATGATGATATCAGAATTATTTTAATAAACTAGTGCAGTATTTTTAGCATTATTTTGACTATCATAACAATATGGTAAATATCTGGTAAATTGATTTGATAATGTTACATTCCTAAAGTAGAATTTATGAAATAAAATGTCTGTACACTCAATGTGTCAATACATATTGTTAAATTGCAATAAAAATGTATTATAACACTTTACATGTATATCCAGAGCAGCATTAAGTTTGCTTTTCCAACACTCTTGACTCTTTTTAAGATATATAGTTATTTTCAATCACTGCTAAATTGATAGATAAATAAGCATTATGCATTTTTTCATCTGAGTTTAACAATTAACAATCAAAAATGAATCCAATATATCTATAACAATTTTTAATTGGATATTTAAGACTCATCAAAGTTTCCATTTTTTTTTATTTTCCATGATATATTTCCCTTATAAATTTTGATAAGCAAAAATTTCTATAATAAAATATTAACATCTTATATTATGATCAATATGGTAACTTTTTTTCTGCTTTTCAATTGACTTTGACTCTATATTTTCATATATAATTTTTCAGTTAACAGAAATCAAAATGATCAATCTTTTTTTTTAATAGTTTCCTAATTATATAGGTCATTCATGCAAATGTTTGCTCTTATAACCAGAGAATAACTTCACTTTATAAATAGTTTTCCTTTCCCTTTCACCCTCCTGTTTCCACCTTTATTTTATTGGCACCAATAGGCTATTCTATGCTCAAAGTTAAGGTATACTGTATCACAAAAATAAAACTAAAAGAAACATTCTTTGGAATTTATCATTCCAAAGTCTAACCCATTATGTTCATAGAGAGATCAAATCCTGAAACTAACATCATGATGAAAAGAAAGTTTCTCCCATCATTGTAACTACAGAGAACAGTCTTCACTTTGGAGGATAAGAAAGATTGATACAATAGGAAATGATAAAAGTTTAGAAAGAAACCCTATATTCTATATCCTTTAGTAGCAATGGGATTTGGAAAACACCCTAATTATTTTGATGATCAAGGTCTGAGTATAGAGGGATCTGACAGACTTGTATGTAAGACCTAAGGGAAGTTGACATATACCTGTAAATGGTGCCTGTGTAAATAGACCGAAAAAAAAAAAAAAAAAAAAATCTCAAAAATCCTCTGTGTGGCAAGATTTATTCCCAACATGCTTGAGGCTTATAGTAGGATCTTTCTACTCTTGTTGTTGTTGTTGTTGTTGTTATGTGCCGTCGAGTCGGCCCCGACTCATAGCGGCCCCCTCCTTGGGTTTCCGAGGCAGTATCACTACGGAAGTAGGATTGCCCAACCTTCCTTGCGAGGAGTGGCTGGTGGGTTTGAACCGCCAGCCTTCTGGTTAGCAGTCAATTGCTTTAGCCACTATGCTACCAGAGCAAGCCAAAGTATAATTAAAATAAAATAAATGGGTACTAACAACAACAACAACAACAAACTTCCATGGAACAGTAACAATGTGCTGGTATGCAGTAAACTGTAAATTTTGTAGACCACTAACCTAGGATCCACTCCTCGGAAGGAAGGTTGGGCAATCCTACTTCCGTAGTGATACTGCCTTGGAAACCCAAGAAGGGGTCGCAATGAGTCAGGGCTGACTCGACGGCACATAACAACAACAACAACAACAACAACCTAGGATCAGGTGAATTGCAGATACTTAGTATGTGCCTGGTAAAAGTAAAACACAGGAGATACTCTGAAACTGTGGTATCAATTAAACAACATCTTCCACTGCAAACTTAGATGATAACCTGAAGGGTGGGGAGAACCACAGATTGATTGAGATTATATTTCTTCCAAGACTGTAGATCAGATGCTTGAAATAATTACAAAATTGATCCACAAATAATTCAATAGTTGCATATCTATGTGAACAAAAATTTTGTCTCACTATGGTCACAAAATAAAATAAAATGATGTATCTATAATTTATTCCATTATTTATTTCAGCCTTCACATTTAAATAGCTGAATTTATCCACCTGAATTTGTCTGTAATGAAAGGATAATCTAAACATGTCTTATATATAAACACCCAGGATTCCTAAAGAATGTACTCTTCCAAATGAAGGTGCAACACTTAGATTTCAGTATGCTCTCCAATGTATAATGTCAGACTCAAGGAAGAAATGTTGCATTAGAATGAACCCGTAAGATTTGTGTGTCTCTGATTAGTGAGTGAGTCAGGGAAAAATTTGTTTTCAACATCATGTTTGTGCGCTCTTCTTGATTCCAAAGTTAATTTTTTTTTCTGCCTCTCCTATTCTGGCTGGTTACCTGTTTCTCTTTATTCTCCCAATTAGGGTGTGAACATTATACAAAAATGTTCATTATGTGGCTATAGTGGCTTTATTTCTGTTTTGATATTCTTATTTATAAACTGGATTAAATTGGCTTTGAAATTCATATTCTCAGTAATTCCAATATACTTTCCACTCCTTTAGGAGCTCTGGTGGAGTACTGCCTAAGGTATGTGACTTCTAACCAGAAGGCTGGTGGTTCAAACCCACCAGCCACTCCTTGGAAGGAAGGCTGGGCAATTTGCTTCTGTAGAGATACTGCCTCAGAAACTCAGTGAATAGTTGCTATGAGTCAGGACCAACTTGATGGCAGTGAGTTTTTGGTTTCATTTCTTTACTTCTTTTTATTATAATTTAACAGTGTTTTATCCATAATTCCTAAATGCAACAATATCTGAAAACTAACATTTTTGAGTATTTCATCTGTATATCTGATGTAAGTCTGAAATTACAGGAAATTATTTATATTGTTGCTATTTTTACTATAGTTATTACCCCAGACCCTAAGAAGAAGTTATATAATATTGTTTATATTATGATATGAACCATTTAAATACGAAGTACTCTGAAGTTTGAAAGATAGGTAAATTAAATTATTCCATAATTTGAAAGGGATAGTGGAGAGAGCATGCTGACAGGAAGCAGTGGGAGCCTGTTTGAAACAGCTAAGGGAGACAAAGTTGTCTGTCAGTTTGCTATACTCTGGTGGCTTACATGTTGTTGTAAGGGTGGAGGCTGTGCCTCCAGTATTTAAAATGCTCACAAGGTTGTCCATGGTGGATGGGTTTCAGTAGAGCTTTCAGTCTAGGACAGAGTCAGAAGAAAGAAGAAGCCATCCATGTCTCAAAGAATGGGTCAGTGGAAACGTTATAAATAGTAGTGAAACACTGTGTGATGTATTACTGCACAATTTTATAAATAGCCCTGAAACACTATCAGATACAGTGCTGGACAATGTATCCTCAGGTCTGAAGGAACTCAAAATACAACTGGGAAGAGCTGCCTCATTAGAGTAGAGCAGACCTTAACGATATGGATAAAGTAGAGCTTTCAGGACCTCCATTTACTGATGTGGCACAACTCAAAATGAGAAGAAAGAGCTGCAAACATCCATTAATAATAGAAACATGGAATGTATGAAGTATGAATCTAGGAAAATTGGAAGTTGTCAAAAATGAAGTGAAATGAATAATGATTGATATCCTAGGCATTAGTGAGCTGAAATGAACCAGTTTTGGCCATTTTTAATCAGACAACCATATGTTCTACTATGCTGGGAATTAAAAGTTGAAGAGGATTGGTATGGCATTCATCATCACAAAGAATGTTTTAAGATCTATGCTGAAGCACAATGGCTCTCCGTGATAGGATAATATCCATATACCTACAAGGAAGGCCAGTTAATGTGACTATTATTCAAATTAACGCACTAACCACCAAAGCCAAAGATGATGAAATTAAAGATTTTGACTAACTTCTGAAGTCTGAAATGAACCTAATATGAAATCAAGATGTGCTCATTATCACTGGTGATTGGAATGCAAAAGTTGGAAACAAAGAAGAATCACAGATATTTGCAAAATATGGCCTTAGTGATAGAAATAATTCTGAAGATCACAGGATAGAATTTTGCAAGACCAACAACTTATTCATGGCAAATATCTTTTTTCAGCAATACATATGGCAGCTATACATGCTGACTTCACCAGATGGAGTACGCAGGAATCAGATTGAGTACATCTGTAGTAAGAGGTGATGGAAAGGCTCAACATCTTCAACCAAAACAAAGCCAGGAGCTGACTGGAGAACAGACCATCAAATGCTCATATACGCAAGTGGAAGTTGAAGTTGAAGACAATTAAAACAAGTGCATGAGAGCCAAAGTATGATCTTGAATATATTCCTCCTGAGACCTCTTGAGACCATGCAAAGATAGATTGGACTAATTGAATGCCAATGACTGAAAACCAAAGAAATTGTGGGATGACATCAAGAACATCATCCATGAAGAAAGTAAAAGGACATTAAAAGGACAGGAAAGGAATAAAAGACCAAAATGGATGTTAGAAGAGACTCTGAAAGTTTCCCTTGAACAAACAGTAGCTAAAGCAAATGGAAAAAAATGACAAGATAAAAGAGTTGAACAGATGATTTCAAAGAGCAGCTCAAAAAGACAAAGTCAAATAGTACAATGAAATGTGCAAAGAGATGGAGCTGGAAAGCCAAAAGGGAAGAACATGCTCAGCATTTCCCAAGCTGAAAGAACTGCAGAAAAACTTTAAGCCTCCTCAAGTTGCAACATTGAAAGATTCTATGGACAATATATTGAATGATGCAGGGAACATCAAAAGAAGATGGAAGGAATACACAGAGTCACTGTATCAAAAAGATTTGGTCAATGTTCATCCACTTCAGAAGGTGTCATATGACCAAAAACAAATGGTATTGAAGGAAGAAGTTGAAGCTGTACTGGAGTAATTAGTGAAAAACAAGGCTCCAGAAATTGACAGAATACACATTGAGATGTTTCAACAAACAGATGCTGCATTGGTGGCACTCACTCCATTATGCCAAGAGATTTGAAAGACAGTTACCTGGCCAACTGACTAGAAGAGATCTATATTTGGACCCATTTAAAAGAAAGGTGATCCAATGGAATGTGGAAATTATTGAACAGTACCATTAATATCACATGCAAGTAATATCTTGTTGTCGTTGTCATAAACTAATTTCTTACTGAAGATAATTTTAAAATGATTGCAGCAGTATATTGACAGAGAACTTCCAGAAATGTAAGCTGGATTCTGGAGGGGACATGGAGCGAGGGTTATCATAGCTGATAGCATTTGGATCTTGGCTCAAAGCAAAGAATACCAGAAAGATGTTTACTTGTATTTTATTGACTTTGCAAAGACATTCGATTTTGTGCATCATAACAAATTGTGGATAACACTGAGAAGACAGAGAAATCCAGAACACTTTACTGTACTCAAGAGGAACCTTTAAATAGACCAAGATGCTGTCATTCAAACAGAACAAGGAGACAGTGCATGGTTCAAAATCAAGAAGCAAGTGCATCAGGGTTGTGTCCTTTCACCATATTTATTCAATCTGTATGCTGAGCAGGTAATCCAAGAAGCTGGACTATATGAAGAAGAACATGGCATCAGGATTGCAGGAAGACTCATTAACAACCTGCTATATGCAGATGACACAACTTTACTTGCTGAAAATGAGGATTACTTGAAGCATTTACTGATGAAGGTTAAAGACTACTGTCTGCATTATGGATTATAACTCAGTATAAAGAAAACAAAAATCAGCACAACTGGACCAATAAGCAGCATCACGATAAATGGAGAAAAGAATGAAGTTGTCAAGGACTTCATATTATTCAGTTTTACAATCAACACTAATGAAAGCACGAGCCAAGATATCAGACTATGTAAAGCATTGGGCAAATCCGTTGCAACATACCTTTTTCAAGTGCTGAGATCAAAGATGTCTCCTTGAAGACTAAGGTGTGCCTGACAGAAACCATGGCATTTTCAATCACCTCATAACCATGTGAGAACTGGACAATGAATAAGGAAGACTGAAGAAGAGCTGATGCTTTTGAATTGCAGTATTGGTGAAGAATGCTAAAAATACCATGGACTCCTAAAAGAACTAACACATCTATCCTGGAAGAAGTGTAGCCAGAATGCTCATTGGAAGCTAAGATTGGCCATATTTCATCTGACCTACTTGGTCATGTCAGAAGGGACTATTCCATGGAAAATGATATCATGCTTAGTAAAGTAGAGGGTCAAAAAAAAGGAGAAAGCCCTCAACAACATGGATTGACACAGTGGCTCCAATATAGGCTTAAGTATCTCAAGGATTATGGGGCTGGCACAAGACTCAGCATTGTTTCGTTCTGCTGTACACAGGGTTGCTATGAATCTAAGACAAATCAACAGCACCTAAAAACATCAGCAACATAATAGCAATCTGGACTATACTACAATGACCTCTTCAGAAATATTCAAACATTAGCCTGTCAGTTACTTTTACCATTATGGCTTGAGAGAAAAAACATTCAAGATTTAAGTGGCAATACTGAAGGATTCTATGGGCAAAAAGGGAGCTCTTGTAGGATTGTTGTTGTTGTTAAGTGCCGTTGAGTCGTTTCCGACTCATAGCGACCCCATGCAAAGCAGAGCGAAACACTGCCCGATCCCGCACCAGCCCCACAATCCCTGCAATACTTGAGCCCATCATTGCAGCCACGGTATCAATCCATCTCCTTGAAGGCCTCCCCCTCCTTCCTCGAGCCTCCACACTACCAAGCATGACATCCTTCTCCAGGGAATGGTCCCTTCTTACAACATGACCAAAATAAGTGAGATGAAGTCTGGCCATTCTTGCTTCCAAGGAGCATTCTGGCTGCACTTACTCCAGGACAGAGTAGTTCTTTTAGTTCTTTTAGCAGTCCTTGGTA
>NW_006922362.1:707089-714302 GCF_000298275.1 Orycteropus afer afer
GGTGTCCCTGAGTTTCCCCTCCTCACCTAATCCCTTTGGCTGATTGCTCTTCTCTTTGGCTTCCTGGGTTTTACCCCTTTCTCCTGCTCTCCTGGCCTGCTACTCTGAGAAACAGTACAATATGAATAATAATGTGGCATCAGGTTTAGAAGAAGATTCATTAACAACCTGTGATATGCAGATGACACACTTTGCTTGCTGAAATGGAAATGCACTTAAAGCAGTTATTGATGAAAATCAAACACTAGAACTTTCAGTATGGATTAAACCTTAACATAAAGAATACAAAAATTCTTACAACTGGCCCATGTTTATATAGCATCATAAAAAATGGAGAAAATATTGAAGTTCTCAAGGATTTCATTTTATTTGGATCCACAATCAACACCCATGGATGTAGCAGTCAAGAAGTTGAACAATGCATGGCATTAGGTTAATCTGTTGCAAAATATCTCTTTAAAGTGTTCTAAAGCAAAGATGTCACTTTAAGGATTAAGATGTACCTGACATAAACTCTGACTTTTTTTCAGTCACATCATATGCATGCAAAAGCTGGACAATTGATAGGGAAGACTGAAAAAGAATAGATACCTTGGAATGATGCTGTTGGTGAAAAATATTAAATATACCATGGGTTTCCAGAAGGATGAATAAATTTGTCTTGGAAGAAATGCAGCCAGAATGTTCCTTAGCAGTGAGAATGACCAGATTTTGTCCACACACTTTTAGATGTTACCAAGAGAGTCCAGAACTTGGCGAGTATGTCCTGCTTGGTAAAGTTGATGGTTAACTAAAATAAGAACACTGTCAACAAGACAGAATTACATAGTGGTTCCAACAATGAGCTCAAACATAACAACAATTGTGAGGATGGTGAAAGACCAGGCAGTGTTTAATTCAGTTATTTGTAGAGTTAGGATGAGTGGAAATTGACTCAAGGGCACCTAACAACACCACCACCAGAAATGTTTCCATTTAGTTGCCAGTTCCCATACTGGGCTTCTTCATAGTTGAAATAGTATTTATGCTGACTTATGCTCATTTCCTCCCAATTATTCTATATAAATTACATATTTTATATTATTTTTGTAATATTACTGGTTATATAGGAGGGCAAGTCATGTTTGGAGAGGATGATTTTTCTGGCTGTACTTATTCTAGCATCTTTTATGAAAAGTTTTCAGAATAGATTTTAAAAAGTATTTCTCTGAATAAAATATAGAGAATGAATTAGAGGGGGGGAAAAAGACACTTATATTTCTAGCAGTTGGTGAATCAAATAGAATGGAAATTCTACTCAACCTATAGAGCTCTACACTGGAAAATTATGTATTTTTAATTTATTTCTGTACATCTAAGAACTGGATCCAAATGAATTGTCTTGCTATTAGATTCCTCTCTGTATGGAGACAGCTGTTTCTTCTAGGAATCCTATACATAGCCTGTGAATGGATAACGATATAGAGCAAATAACCCAGATGTTTTATGAGAAATGAAATTACATAACTATGTTAAATATTTCTTTCCAGATAAATAATGATCTACATTAGAGTAAATGAGGCTTCACCATGTGCTTTCAACTTCTATTTTGAGTTTGTTTCTAGTATGACATAGAAAATACTGTAGTAAGATCTGTAATGATCCTGGATATAATTTTTGAGTAGTTTCAGAGATCTCTCTGAGGCACATTCTTTGCACTGTCTTTGTCCAGGCAGTAGATTTGTTTGTCATTAGTGAGGAGAGACAAGAGTATGTTTCAACACTCTGCAGAACCCTCGTCTTCAAAAAACAAGCCAGGGAGTTGCACAGCTATAAGTTGGTTAACCCTGGATATTCATTAAAATACCAGATTTTGTCAGTAGAGTGAATAGTGATCATACACTTCATAGCAGACTTTGGAGAGGAATCTGTTTAACAGTATGTTGGAGGCTTTCATTAACAGTATGCCTGCCCAAAACAAACAATGAGCCTTCAAGCAGAAAGCTGTTACTTTTAACTCACAAAGAAGAAGAAGAAGAATTTTGCTTTCTAAGTCTGGTGTGCAAAAGTTAAGGTAATCACATAACAATCATGCAAAAACATAAAGTTATATAAAAAGACAATCACAAAATTGTCCAAAATGGTTCCTCAATGAGCATATTTTGAATTAGCATAACTAGAACTCAGAATTATTATTTTAGCTATTAATTTATGGGATAATAGAGAATGCTTAATAAGGTGGTACACATTTATTTCATATAAACTTTTATTAGCATTTATATAATTATTAAAATTCAGAGATATTAATGAGAAAAAAAATAAGATTTTATTTTTCAAATTTTACTTGTTCCAAGGACTCAATTTTTCTGACAAGTTAACAAAGACTACTCATTAAAATAATTTATTTCTATGATAAGAGGAAAATTTAAAATTTTATAGGAATCTGATTCTTGCATCTTTCAAGGGACTAAATATTCTCTCTCTCTCTTTTTTCCTCATTTTCCTGAAAGTCTCATCTTAGCTCTCATAATCGTCACATTATTTTTGTTATTATGTGCCATTGAGTCAGCCCCAAATCATAGTGACCCCTCCTTGGGTTCTGAGACAGTATGTCTACAGAAGTAAATTGCCCAACCTTCCTTCCGAGGAGTGGCTGGTGGGTTTGAACTACCAGCTAACCAGAATGCTGTTGTTTGAAGACTTCCAGAAAAGAAAGAAACAAACAAATAAATAGATAAACAAGTGTATCATATTTCTGGTATACCTCTGAATACTTAATATGTCAGCCCTTCATGTAAGAGTTTACTTCTCTTTTACATTTATACACTCAGAAATATTTCCTTCATTGAAGCCTCTATGGAATCTCTTTGGCTGCCAGGTATAGTTGCTGTGGTCAATATCTGACATATTTTAATAGAATTTTGAGTAAACTTTTTGCACAGTGTTTATCCTGTAGAGGTTGGTCTAGCCCATGAATATCATGAGTTCTAAGAAGGCAGAAATAATATCCTTTTTTTTTTTTTTTATCTCCTATCACAATCTGGTTAAAGAATTTGGCTGATAAGCACAATGCTGGCAGTTCAAACATACCAGCTACTCCATGGAAGAGAAAGATGGTTCAGTATGTCACTGTAACTATTTACAGCCTTGAAAACCCAATGGTGGTTGCTGTGAGTCAGAATCGATTGGATGGCAGTGAGTTTGGTTTGTTTTTTGAGCTATTACAGTGTCGCTATGAAGCAGAACTGACTGGATGGCACCTAACAACAACAAAAACTAAATTAAATAATTACTATACATTGACCCCAAAGTGACATTTTAATTGCAAAGTTAGCAACATATACTTAAAAACTTAAAATTATTTTAGACAGATTATATATTATTTAAAATAATAATTCATATAAATCTATTTAATATTGTTCTATTAAAATACCTGCTATTTTCAGACAATAATAACAATCATGGTTGATATACTAACATTTTTTGTTGTTGTTGTTAACTGCTGTCAAGTTGATTCTGACTCATAATGACCCTATGTACAACAAAAAGAACACTTTTGGTCTTGAACCACCCTCACAATCATTTCTATCTTTGAGCCCAAGTTGTAGCCTTCATTGCAGCCACAGCATCAGTCCATCTTTTTGAGTGTCCTATTTTTTTCGCTGACCTTCTACTTTACCATACATGATGTCTTTCTCCAGGGACTACTCTCTTCTAATAACATGTCCCAAGTATACGAGATGAAGTGTTACCATCTTCATTTCCAAAGAACATCCTGGCTGTACATCTTCCAAGACAAATTTTTTATTTGTTCTGGCAGTACAGTTTATTCAATATTTTTCACCAATACTGTAATTGCATTACATCAGTTCATCTCTGGTCTTCCCTATCTATTGTCCAGTTATTGCATGCATATGATGTAATTGAAAATATCATGGTTTAGATCAGGTACCTTTAGTACTTAAAGTGACGCCTTTCCATTTTAACACTTTAAAGACATCTTTTACAGCAAATTTGTCAATAACAATATAACATTTGGTTTCTTGACTGCTGTGTCTATAGGTGTCAACTGTGGATCCAAATACAATGAAATTCTTAACAATTTCTATATTTTTTCTTTATAATGATGCTGTTTATTGGTCCAGTTATGAGGATTTACATTCTTTTTAGTTTGAGTTGCAATCGATTTTGAAGGTGTAGTTTTTGATCTTCATTAGTAAGTACTTCAAGTCCTCTTTGCTTTCAGTAAGCAAGGTTCATCTGCATATAGCAGGTTGTTAATGAGTTTTCTTCCAAACTTGATGCTGTGTACTTCTTCACATAGCCCAGCTTCTTGGATTATTTGTGCAGCAGAAAGATTAAATAAGTATGGTGAAAGGATACAGCCCTGCTGTACACCTTTTCTGATTTTAAACCATGCAGTTCCCCTGGTTCCATATGAATGACTGCTTCTTGGTCTATGTACAAGTTCACAAAAAAGCACAACTAAGTGTTCTGGAATTACCATTCTTTGTGACATTATCCATAATTTGTTATGATCCACAGACTTCACATGGTCAGTAACACACAGGTAAATATCTTTCTGGTATTTGCTGCTTTCTGTCAAGCTCCTTCAAGCAATAGCATCCCTTATTCCTGTCAAGCAGTAACATCCCTTATTATACATATACTTTTAAATGAAACTAATTTAAAAAGTTCTCTGTTGATGCACTGCTATAAAGATTTTCGAAATATCCTTAGTAAAATTTACTTGTGTGTGATATTAATGAAATTGTGTGATATTTTCTGTATTATCTTGGGTCACCTTTCTTTGGAATTGGCACAAATATTGATCTCTTCTCATAGATTGCACTAGTAGCTGTCTTGCAAATTTCTTGGCATAGATAATGAATGCTTACAGCATTGCATTTGTTTGGTGAAACATATACATTGTTACACCATCAATTCCTGCAAGAAACTATGCCACTGGTGTTGAGAGAAATATTTTAGAAAGAATGGAAGGGAGAAGTCCACGATACACTGATGAGATTAGGGAATTCCTTCAACTCTTCCTTGAATACTTCCAGTGACCTAGTTTCCTGCAACACAGCAACATACGAGCCATCACAACATGACAAATTGACAGACAAGTAATTAACACTTATAAAGGGCTAAATATCTACTAAGCACTGCTCCAAGTGTTATTTCTTATGCTATTATATAATTCTTATATAATTCTTATAACTACTTCAGAAGGCTGGTAGTGAGAATTGAGGGACAGAGATGTTCATAGAGGTATGTACCAGGCATTTAGGTTCGAAACATTTGTTCTTAACCACCTGAACAAGACATATACTTTTCAGTTTGGAAATGCATAAATTCCATGAAAAAAAGAGAAAGGTGCTATTGTTAATGATATATAAGTAAGTGCATGTTTGTAATTCATACTGAAAATTATTCTAATTCACTCTTAGATTTCTGTAGCTTAAGAGCTATCAAGTAGACTTATGTTAAATATTGCATTTTTCTACCAAGAAATCTATGATATCCATAGAATTGATTTTATTTAAAAAAATGTTTTAGAAAACTATCTATAGAATTAGGACTAGGTATTTCTTCTTGTATAATGAAGAGTTGTAGGTTAGTTAAGTTTCATTAGTACTGTGAACTAAATAACTGTTTTAAACATTTCAGAACAATATGGGTATGTGTTGATAGCACTCATTAAAAGCAGAAAAATAACACATATGACTAGAATAATTTTGAAGAAAATATGATAAAGATGTAAAATAAATTAGAAATGAAAATATCTCTGCCATATGTGTTTTGAGAATCTGCATTATGTATATCAGTCAGATAGGGAAAATGGAAGCCACTTAAATATTTCAGACATTAGGCATTTACTCTGGAGATTGGTTTCAAAGATCATAGAAGGGCTTGAACAACTAGAAGTGAAAATAAAACAGAAGGGGAGATGATAACAAAAAGAGTATAAGATATTAATATTTCACGCTGGAGCCCAATCAGACACCCTTCCTATATCATGTTGGGAAATGTTCTTTCACTCTATTCTGGATTCTCTCTCTCTCTCTTTCTCTCTCTCTCTCTCACAAACACACACACACACACACACAGAGACACACACACTTACACACACATATAAACAAACACAACCAGACAAATACTGTTTCTCCCTGGACTGCTGAATTCATGAGCCAGCTAACTCTGATGCTGTTTACAGTAATTGTCACTAAAAGTCAGCTGTTGCATTACAAGAGGATTTTCTCTTACCTGTATGTATTCTAAGGAACTCTGATGGTGTCAGGCCTAAGGCATTTGACTGCTAACCAGAAGGCTGGTGGTTCAAACTCACCAGCCATTCCATGGAAGGAAGACTGGACAATCTACTTCCATAAAGATTTACTGCCTTGGAAATCCAAAGGAGTTCTCTGTGAGTCAGAATAGACGTGATGACATTGAGTTGTTTTTTTTTTTTTTTTTTTAATATGCTGATCTTCAAATAGTGCCTCATATTATCAGCATCTAACAGGAAGCCAGTTGACAAGTGAACTGTGGAAATATAGTATGAAGACCTATAACTCAGCAATTTGTTTGAAGGGTCTTGTCCCTGGAGAAGGACATATTACTCGGTAAAGTAGAGGGTCAGCAAAGGAGAAGACCTTCAATGAGATGGATAGCCATAGTAGCTGTCTCAATTAGCTTAAATACAGCAACAATTGTGAAGAAGGTGCAGGACCAGGCATACAGAGGGTGGCTGTGAGTCGGAACTGACTCAAAGGCACCTAATAACAAAGTTCAGCAATACAGAGAAGATATTTCAAGAGTGACTTTCAGAGTGGGACACACACACACACACACACACACACACACACACATATATATATATATATATGTTGTTTTTAAGTGCCGTCGAGTCGTTTCCGACTCATAGCTACCCCATGCACAGCAGAATGAAACACTGCCTGATCCCGAGCCAGCCTCACAATCCCTGCTATACTTGAGCCCATCATAGCAGCCACCGTGTCAATCCATCTCTTTGAAGGACTCACCCTCTTTCATCGACCCTCCACCCTACCAAGCATGCCATCCTTCTCCAGGGAATGGTCCCTTCTGACAACATGACCAAAATAGGTGAGACGACGTCTGGCCGCTCTTGCTTCCAAGGAGCATTCTGGCTGCACTTCCTCCAGGACAGATCTGTTAGTTCTTTTAGCAGTCCATTGTCCTTTCAACA
>NW_006922362.1:714402-733758 GCF_000298275.1 Orycteropus afer afer
CTTAGATGACAGAAATATATATATATATATATTATTGGTATGGTATGGTACACAAAAATTATAGCCATGAATCCTATGCCTGAGAAGCTTTAAAAAAAATGTGTTTGCTTAAAGTTGATATCCAGAATATTTCTTTAATTAGATTTGCATATAAACTTTGTATTCTAATGAAGAACTTTGTACAATTTGAATTTTCCTCTGCTTTCTTAGGTATTTGACGTTAGGTTCTTTGGTGAATTCATTTTTGATTTGTACTGAAATAGATCACAAACAAGAAGCAGGGCACTCAGGTGGTGCTTTCTGTTTTCTTTTCTTGTGTGTTGGACTAATACTGTTAAAATAGAAACAGTATTTTCTATTTCAATATGGATCTTGAAAATTATTGCAGAAATGACTGACAGATATGAAACTGGAGATTTAAAATGTCTTTTTTATTGTTGTTCTTAGGTTCTGGTGAGACATCTCTGACTCATAGTGACTTTATGTACAAAAGAACGAAACATTGCCTGGTCTTGTGCCATCCTCACAATCCCTGCTATACCTGAGACCATCATTGCAGCCACTGTGTCTATCCATGTTGTTGAAGGCCTTCTCCTATTTCATTGACCCTCCACTTTACCAAGCATGATATCCTTCTCCAGAGTATGGTCCCTTCTGACAACATGACCAAAGTGGGTGACAAGAAGTCTGGTCATTCTTACTTCCAAGGAACTTATCAGCTTCACTTCTTCCAGGACTGATTTGTTAGTTCTTTTAGCAATCCATGACACTTTCAATATTCTTTACCAACAACACAACTCAAAAGCATCAACTCTTCCTCAGTCTTCCTTATTCATTGTCCAGTTCTCACATGCATATTGTTGTTGTTGTTGTTGTTATTTGCCGTTGAGTCACCCCCTACTCATAGCAACCCTTCCTTGGGTTTCCGAGGCAGTGTCACTATGGAAGTAGGATTGCCCAACCTTCCTTCCAAGGAGTGGCTGGTGGGTTTGAACTGCCAGCCTTCTGGTTAGCAGTCAAGTGCCTTAGGCACTATGCTACCAGAGCTCCTTTAGGCAATTGAAAATACCATGGCTTGGGTTAGGCACACTTTAGTGTTCAAGGAGACATTTTTGCTCTTCAGCACTTGAATACTTTTGCAGTGGATTTGCTCAATGCAGTTCATCTTCTGATGTCTTGACTATTGTTTCCAATGGTATTGATTGTAGAACCAAGTAATGTGAAGTCTTTGACAACTTTAATCTTTTCTCCATTTATCAAGATGCTTCTTATTGGTTCATTTGTGAGGATTTTTGTTTTCTTTATATTAAGGTGCAATCCATACTGCAGACTGACGTCTTCAAACTTCATCAGTAAGTGTTTCTATTCTTCCTTACTTTCAGAAAGCAAAGTTATATCATATGCATATCTCAGGTTGCTAATGATTCTTCCTCCAATCCCGATGTCATGGTCTTCTTCACATAGTCTAGCTTCTTAGATTATTTGATCAGTATGTAGATTAAATAACAGTGGGGAAAGGATACACCCTGACACACTCCCTTCCCGATTTTAAACCATGCAGCATCCCCTTGTTCTGTTCAAACAGCAGCCTCTTGGTCTATGTACAGGTTCCTCATGAGTACAATTAAGTGTTCTGGAATTCCCATTCTTCTTAATGTTATCCATAATTTGTTATGATCCACAGAGTTAAATGCTTTTGCATAGTCAATAAAAAACAAGTAAACACCTTTCCGGTATTCTTTGCTTTCAGCCAAGATCCATCTGACATCAGGAATGTACTTCGTTCTACATCCTTCTGAATTCAGCATGTATTTCTGGAAATTCTCTGTCAATATACTGCTGCAACTGTTTTTGAATTATCTTCAGTAAGATTTTGTATGTGATATCAATTATATTGTTTGATAATTTCCACATTCTGTGGGATTACCTTTCTTTGGAAAGGGTATAAATCTGGATCTCTTCCAGTCAGTTGGCCAGGTCGCTGTCTTCCAAATATCTTGGCATAGCCATATGAGTGCTTCCAGCACAGCATCTGCTTGTTGAAACATCTCAATGGCATTCTGTAAATTCCTGGAGCCTTGTGTTTTGTCAATTCCTTCAGTGTTGGTTAAACTTCTTTATTCAATACCATTGGTTCTTGATCATATGCCACCTCCTGAAATGCATGAACATCGACCAGTTTTTTTGATATTGTGACTCAGTGACTCTGCCTTTTTTTTTTTTTTTAATTGTGATTTGAATGAAATTTTACAGAGCAAATTCACTTTCCATATGGCAGCTCACATGTACTTTGTATCATGACATTGACTGAAATTTCCCACAATGAAACAGTTCCCCTCACTCTTCCTCCTCAGTTACCTCTTCCCTGTGCTCTTCCCTCCATGTACTCCTGCCTCCTCAGCTGTCTCCCTGTGCATACACAGCTCTTCTATTCTCCTAAGATTGTTCTCTCCAAAAAGTGTATCTACCTAATGTAAATTTTCAGCTTATATGCCTGTCTTTTGTTTGGCTGGAAGCCACAATTCCATACCTTAAGGGCAGCTAGAGGCCATTGTCTCAGTGGCTCCATCAGACTCTATCAGACCAGCAAACCTGGTCTCACCCCACACCCTTTTTTTTAATGATTTTGAATTTTGCTCCACATTGTTCTCCTACTCCATCAAGGATTTCCTACATAGATTCCCCTCTAAGTGCTTGACAGTGGTAATCTGGCACCTCTAGTTCTTCTGGTCCTATAGTTGTATAGGTTGAAGATTACATGGTGTGCCAGTCAGTTGCATTAATTCTTTCCATGCTTCTTTGGTTTTCTTCATTCTTCTTTGCTCTGGACAAGGAGAGACCCATCGTTGCATCTAGATGGCTGCTTTGAAGCCTTTACAATCCCAGTCACTACTCACCAAAGTAGGATGTGGAACAATGTCAATTGAATTTAATGTCTCCTGGGATTATGGTCCTGAGCACACAGATCCAACAGCTTACTCCCTCTAGGTAGCTGGCTGTGACCAAGAAGTGACTACAACCGTGTCTCTTGTCAGCTCTTCTACATATCTGGTAATTCTTATAGAACATGCAAATAAACTTGTAGAAACCTTGTCTATCAGCCTGATATATGGTCAGGAGCACACCACACCTGCATAGACATACCTAATAGTTCAGGCTGTCCACCCATCTGTACATGCATATATCATAGTTTGCCTTCACTGACAATGCAGTACTATATGAGCAAAAGGGCTCATCTTTGTTGTCTGTACCTTCCATTTACCTCTTTATGTCTTCTTCTTCAACACCACTGTGTTGATCACTAACATTTGCTACATTACCCTTCTCCTCACACAAATCAATACTTATCTACCTATTCACCAGTATTCCCTTCTTCCTCTCCGACCCCTGGTAACCAACAAAGAAAATTTCCTTCCATATAGAAACCTTTCCTTGGTTTTTTACAATAACAAACTAAAGAATATTTGTCCTTCTGTGATTGACTTATTTCACTCAGTATATCCTCCAAATTCATCCATGTTTGCAGTGTTTCACAGATTCTACGCTATGCTTTAGGGTAACATAGGATTGCATTGTTTGTATGTACCATAATTTGGTTATACATTCTTTTGTTGATGGGCACCTAGGTTGTTTGCATCTTTTGGCTCTAGTAAATAGTGCTGCAATGAACATGGGTGTGCATATATCTTGTCTTGGCTCTCACTTCTTTAGGATATATACGGAGTAATGGAAAAGCTAGGTCAAATGGTATTTAAATTTCAACTTTTTAGGGAATCACCATGCTGCTTTCTCATGTCATTATATCATTTGACAGTCCCACCAGCAGTATATGAGAATCCGAATCACTCTACATCCTCACTAGCATTTGTTATTTTCTGTCTTGTTGAACTTTGATACTAGTGCTGGGGCAAAATGATATTTCATGGTTGTTTCAATTTGCATCTCTCTAATGGCTGATGATCATGAGCATTTCTTCATGCGTTTGTTGGATGCCTGAAAATCCTGTTTGGTGAAGTATCAATTCATGTTTTCTCCCCATTTTTCAATTGGATTATTTAACTTTTTGTTTTTGAGGTATTGGAGTTTTCTATAAATTCTAGAGATAAGTCTTTTGTCAGGTATATCATTGCCGAATATTTTTCCCCAATCTGTAAGTTCTCTTTTGACTCTTTTGGAGAAGTCTTTGGAAGCACGTAAAAAATTAATTTTTAGAAGGTCCCACTTATCTAGTTTATCTTCTGCTGTTTGTACATTTTGGGCTTTGCTTGATAGTCTATGCCATATATCAGGGTCTCTAAATTTCCCCCTTGATTTTCCTTGAGGAACTGTAGTTTTAGGTTTCACATTGACATCTTTGATCCATCTGGAGTTAGTTTTGTGTATGGTGTGATATATAGATCTTGTTGCATTTTTCTGCAAATAGATATCCAGTTTTGCCAGCACCATTTGTTAAGAAGACAATCTTTTCTCCACTTAAAGGATTTTGGCCCTTTGTCAAAGATAAGCTGACCATAAGTAGATGGAACTACTTCTGGGTTCTAAATTCTATTCCATTTGTCTCTGTGTCTCTCATTGTACCAATACCAGGCAGGCAGTTTTGACTACTGTGGCTGTATAGCAGGCTTTGAGATCCGGGGTTGTGAAATCTCCTAGTTTGTTCTTCTTCAATAATGCTTTGCTTATCTGAGATCTCTTTCCTTTCCATATAAATTTAGTGATTGTTTTCCCCATATACATAAAGAAGGTTGATGGAATATGGATTGGGATTGCATTGAAGATACATATTTCTTTGGATAGAATTGAAATTTTCACAATGTTCCATCTTCCTATCCAAGAGCATTGTATGCTTTTCCATTTGTGTAGGTCTCTTATGGTTTCCTGAAATAGTCTTTTATAGTTTTCTTTGTACAAATCTTTTGTGTCCCTGGTAAGATTTCTTCCAGTATTTTATTCTTTTTGGTAGCTATTGTAAATGATATTGATTTCCTTATTTCTTTTTCAGCAATATCTTTGCTGGTTAGAGGAATCCAACTGATTTCTGGATGTTGATCTTTTATCCCTCCACTATGCTAAATCTGGGAGCTCTGGTAGCATAGTGGCTAAGACACTTGCCTGCTAACCAGACGGCTGGCCGTTCAAACCCACCAGCCACTCCTCGGAAGGAAGGTTGGGCAATCCTACTTCCGTAGTGATACTGCCTCGGAAACCCAAGGAGGGGTCGCTATGAGTCGGGGCCGACTCGATGGCACATAACAACAACAACAACAACAACATGCTAAATCTCTCACTTAGTTCCAGTAGTGGATTTTTTGTTTGTTTGTTTGTTTGTTTGTTCTGTTTTGTTTTTACTGAGTCTCTCAGGCTTTCTAGGTATATGATTAAATCATCAGAAAATAGGGATAGCTTGACTTCCTCCTTACCAATTTGGATGTCTTTAATTTCCCTTCCTTGTATTACCCTGGCTAGGACTTCCAATACAATATTGATTAGAAATGGTGATAGAGGACCTCCTTGTCTGGATCCTGTTCATAATGAGAATAGCTTCAGCCTCTCTCCATTGAGAATAATGTTCGCTATTTGTTTTGCTTATATGCCCTTTATTATGTTGAGGAATATCCCTTCTATTCCTTTTTTGCTTTGATCAGAAATGTTTTGATCAGGAATCTGTGTTGGATTTTATCAAATGCCTTTTCAACATCGATTGAAATGATTATATGGTTTTGTTCCTTTGTTTTATTTATGTGGTGGATGAGGTTGATTTTTTCTTTAATGTTGAACCATCCTTGAATATCTGACATGATCCCCACTTTGTCATAATGAATGATTTTCTTGATATGTTATTGGAGTCTATTGGCTAGTATTTTGTTGAAGGTTTTTGCATCTATATTCATGAGGAATATTGGTCTGTACTTTTCCTTTTGAGTAATGTCTTTGCCTGATTTTGGTATCAATGTTATGCTTGCTTCATAAAATGAATTTGGTAAGATTCTGTCATTTTTTACATCTTCGAATAGGTTGAGTAGAATTGGCATCAGTTCTCTGAATGTTTGGTAGAATTCTCTGATGAAATCGTCTGGGCCAGAACTTTTTTTCTTGGTAATTTTTTTAATGACCTGTTCAATTTCTTTTTTTGTTATGGATTTGTTCAACTTTCCACATCAATCTGTGTTCATTTAGGTAAGTGGTGTCTTTCAACAAATCTATCCATTTAGTCCAGATTTTCAAATTTTTTGGAGTACTTTTCCGCATGTTGTTGTTGTGCTGTCAAGTCAGACCCTACTCACAGTGACCTCTCCTTGGGTTTCCGAGGCAGTATCACTACAGAAGTAGATTGCCCCATCTTCCTTCCGAGGAGTGGCTGATGGGTTTGAACCTCCAGCCTTCTGGTTAGCAGTCAACTGCCTTAGGCACTATCTTTTTTATCTCAGTTAGTTCTGTTGTACTGTCACCCACTTTGTTTCTTATCCATGTTATTTTTATTCTCTCCCTCTTTACTTTTGTTAAATTTTCCAGTGGTTTGTCAATTTTATTAATCTTTTCAAAAAACCAACTTCTCGTCCTGTTGAAATTTTCTTTTGTCCTTCAGTTTTCTGTTTCATTGATTTCTGCTCTAATCTTGATTATTTCCTTTCTTCTGGTGAATGTAGGCCTTTTTTACTGCTCTTCTAATTGTTGGAGGTGTTGGGGTAAGGTATTGATTTTGGCACTTTCTACTGTTTTGATGTGTGCATTTATTGCTATATATTGGGCTCTGATCACTGCTTTTGCTGTGTCCCAAAGATTTTGGTATGTTGTGTTTTCATTCTTGTTTGATTCAAGGAATTTTTTAATCTCATTTTTTATTTGTTCTATTACCCAGTCATTTTTGAGGAGGGTGTTATTCAGTTTCTATGTGTTTGCTTTTTTTTCCATTGATCTTCTGATTGTTGATGTCTAGATTGATAGCATTGTAATCTGAAAAGATGCTCTGTAGTATTTCAATGTTTTAAAATTATTAAGGTTTGCTTTATGGCCTAACATATGGTCTATCAGGGAGAATGTTCCATATGTACTGAAAAAGAACGTATATTGTGCTGTTGTTGGCTGAAGTACTCTGTAGAAATCTATAAGGTCAAGTTGGTGGATTGCATTGTTTAGCTTTTCTGCATCTTTGTCGAGTTTCTTCCCAGTTGTTCTATTTTTCATTGAAACTGGTGTATTAAAGTCTGCCACTATGACTGTGGAGTTATCTCTTGCCTTTTCATATCTATTAACATCTGATTTTTATATATTTTGAGGCTCTTTCTTTGGGTTCATAGATATTTATTATGATTATATCTTCTTTTTGATCCTTTAATCATTATATAATGTCATTCCTTGTCTCATATAGTGGTTTTTGTCTTAAATTCAATTTTATCAGAAATTAATATTGACACTCCTGCTCTTTTTTGGCTTCCATTTGCTTGATATATCTTTTTCCAACCTTTGATTTTTAGTCTATATTTGTCTTTTTCTCTAAAGTGTGTCTCTTGTAGACAGCATTTTGATGGGTTATGTTTATTTATCCAGTCTACAACTCTCCATTTCTTCAGGGTGCATTTAATCCATTGACATTTAGTGTTATTATCCACAAGTATGAATTGGTTGCTGTCATTTTGTTATGTGTTTTTTCATTGTTTTTCTGGTTTCTTTGTTCCATATAATTTTCTGTGCTGAGCTCAATATGTTTATGAATTGTCTTATCATTTCATTTGTTGCTGTCGTTTTAGTATTTGCTGAGTATTTGTGCTTTTCCTCTTTTTTATTGTGATGTGAAGGTTTATAATCTTTCTTTGAGGTTACACTGTGATTTGTAATTTTCTCCTCAAGTTCAGAACAGTCCATTCTATCTTGCAACTCTCTCAACTTTCTCATCATTTAGAATTTCTATAACTACACTATTTTTTACCTCTCTTTGGTTTGTAGTTGTCCTCATTTGTCAAATGATGTCTCTGGTTCCCTATTTACAATCTTGTAAGCTTATTTTACTTTAGATACTTCCATAGCTGTGTTGGTTTCTATGCTATGTCATCTAGTGCATTAATGGTCATTTGTTGTTTTCTGTTATTGGTTCTCCGTTCAAAGGACTCTCTTTAGTATCTCTTGTAAATTTGGTCTACTTTTAACAAATGCCCTTAATTTCTGCTTACCTGAAAATATTCTACTTTTACAATCATATTTGAGAGACAATTTTTGCCAGTTATATAATTCTTGGTAAAACACATTTTTCTCTTTCAGGGTTTTATGTATACCATCCCATTGCCTTCCTACCTGAATTGTTTCTGGTGAGAAATAAGAGTTTAATATTATTGGTGGTCTTTTAAGTAAGTTTTTGTTTTTCCCATGCTGCTTTCAGGATTCTTTCATTATCTTTGGTTTGGATGAGTTTTATGATGGTATGTCTTGGTGATTTTCTTTTGGAGTGTATCCTGTTTGTGGTTCTTGGACTTCCTGAATTGATATATTCTCATCTTTCATGATATCAGGGAAAATCTCTTCCAATAAATCTTGGACAATTTTCTTCTCCCCCCCCCCTTTTTTTTTCTCTTCCTGTTTTGGAACATAGGTTATTCCTTTTGATGGTATCCCACATGAACTTTAGGCTTTCTTCATTCTGTTTTGATCTTTTTTTTTTTTTTTTTTCCTTGATTGATTCCTTTCCATGGAAGTATTCAGGTATTTGTCTTCAATCTCAGGAACTCTGTCTTCAAATGATTTGAATTTACTCCTTTGCCCTTTCAATGTTTTATCTATTTCTGAAAATTTAGTATTAATATTCTGGATTTCTATCTGTAGACTTTGTATAATTTCTATTTTTTCATTTATTTTGTCATTTTGTTCATGTATTTTATTCCAAAAGTTTTCTAGGTTGTTTTTTTTTTTTTTTTATTTGTGTATGTGTGCATTTGCATGTGTTTTCCTTAATTTTGTCAGTGTTTCCTTTGATCTGTCTTTCCATTCTTTGAAGATACACAAATATAATTCTTTTGAATTCCTTATCAGGGAGTTCCAATGCTGCTTCTTCCTCAGCGATGTGTTCTGGATCTACATCCTGTGCTCTTGTTTACACCACTTTATCTTGCTTCTTTGTGTGCACTGTGATGTTCTGTTGTCTCCAAGACAATTTGATGTTGTTGTATTTAGATTTCTCTTAACTGTTTGTGAAGAGCAGCTAAGGGTGAGTTGGGCTCTTTTTGGTGGTCATTTGTCATTGACCTGTTGGTGGAGAAGAAAGTGTTGGCTCCCAGTAAGGGGAGCGGCAGGAGGTGCTGGTGTAGTTGTGTTGTATGGACAATGTTGCTGTCTCCCACTAAGTTAGACAAAAACAACACTTGAAAAGCCATCAAAAACAAAAACAAGTGGACAAACAACACACTATGTAAACACACAGGAAAAATCACCAAAACAAAATTTTAAAAATTAGAAAAAAAATTTCTGGGGTGAAGGCAATAAGAGAAAAAAGGTAGAGTAGGAAGACCGAAGAAGAGTTGATGCTTTTGAGTTGCGGTGCTGGTGAAGAATGCTGAAAGTACTGTGGACTGCTAAAAGAACTAACAGATCTGTCCTGGAGGAAGTGCGGCCAGAATGCTCCTTGGAAGCAAGAATGGCCAGACTTCATCTCACCTATTTTGGTCATGTTGTAAGAAGGGACCATTCCCTGGAGAAGGATGTCATGCTTGGTAGGGTGGAGGGTCGATGAAAGAGGGGGAGGCCTTCAAGGAGATGGATTGATACAGTGGCTGCAATGATGGGCTCAAGTATAGCAGGGATTGTGGGGCTGGCGCGGGATCAGGCAGTGTTTCATTCTGCTGTGCATGGGGTCACTATGGGTTGGAAAAGAGTCGATGGCACTTAACAACAACAACAACAACAGGAGAATAATGAAGAAAAAATGGGAAAAAATTCCTAAAAGAATAACAAGAAATGGGGTTAACCATGAGAAAGAAAAAATGGTAATGATGGTAACCAGGAACATGGAAGAGATAAAGCTGAAAAGTAGAACTTGGGTAGGGAAGAATAAAAAATAATAATGAATAGGACACACACACACACACCAAAAAAAAAAAAAAAGTAGAAGAATTTTAAAACAGACAAAAACAAACGTGAAAAAACAAACAAAAAAAAGAATCTGGGTAGGATGGGGCAGGGAACCCAGGCTCTGTCTGAGTACACAGACTGGGATGGAATTCCTGCAGGCCCAGAAGGTGTATGGTAGTGAGGGATAGCTGCACCTCAGTTCATCAAGGAGGTGGGGAGTCTAAGAGTAACAAAGGAAATATCTCACCTTACCAGTCGCTTGTTTCCTGCATGTACTTGTGGTTCCTGGCAAGAGGAGCCTATTCTTAAGTCTCTGGAATCTGTTGCTTTACATATCCAAAATGGTTGAACCACTTGTAAACTTTCAAAAATGGTTGTGCCCTCCAGATAGACAATAGTCCACAGCTTAGTCTGCCTTCTTCCTCACTGTTTCCCCTTTTATTCATCAGCCACCAGTGCAGTCCCCTGTGCAACCCTTGGCTAGCAGGGCCAATTTTTAGGTTGATTCTTAGGTCCTAATACCACTTGACAATATCCAAGCTGTCCATGTAGTCATGATTGCTGACATACTGCAGCTCCATATGTCTCCTCTTTTGGTGTTTTCATGCAGGTTCTTCTACTAGTTGGAGTTTATTCCACTTCTATATCCTTCCCTTCAAAGCTCAGAGCTCCAGGATTATCTTCTGTTTCTTGTTAAATGGTTTCCCTTTGTTGAGGAGGGTATGTGCAGTCTTTCTGCTTATTCTGCCATCTTACCAGAGCCCCACCATGACTCTGTCTTTAGAGATCTCTTGTATGATGAAAAATGCTTACCTTAATAAACCCTTGACATTATGTCCCATTCACTCATTTATACTTATTTAAATATATTTTTTTTCTTTTGATATATTATACTATTTTATAATCTTCTTTGCTAAATAGGCTTTTAGTACCTTTTTATGAGTACCTTCTATGTGAACTACCATGTTGCAGAAGGTATCCAAAAGAATTGTGATTCTTTTAAATTTCTATTTATTCCCTGAAATAATACCAACTCTTGTAAACATGATTCCAAATTAAGAAGAGAGAGAGAAGGTCAATGGGACGTATTAGAAATTTGATTTGAAAATAATTTTAAAATCAATAAATAATTAGAAAACCTGAAAATTATGTGAAATCATGTAGTTTTCTATGGGCTTTAAAACCAGTGTTATTTCATGGACTGAGTTGACAGACAATGAAATTAAATGATTATATTCCTTGCTCTCATTCCTAGCTTTGTAATCTTTGACACATTATTTAATCTCTCTCTTTTACACAGTATTGAACTTTTATATGTACCAAGTATTCCACTAAGCAGGAAAAAACACACTTAATTTTCAAGCAAACTTAAATCATAATTACCATAATCTTTATAGAGTTCAAAATTGAAGTTCAGATAGATTAGTTAAAGTAGATCAGTTGCAAAATATTGAGGCTACAATGTTAAATATTATTTGCTGAATCCAAAGTCCTGGTGCACTTAGCCATTGCAATAGACTGTCTTCTGTTCACACTATTTTAGTTACTTTTGTCTTCACTGAAAAACACAGATAATGACAGTTTTCTTAGGTTCATAGAAAATAAATGTAATAGGGTATTGTTCTGGTTACCTAGTGCTGCTCTGACAATAATACATCACAACTGGGATGGCCTTAACCAACAGGAGTTCATTCTTATAATTTGGAGGCTTTAAGTCCAAGTTCAAAGTGCCAAGCTCTAGGGGCTGGGTGAAAGCCCCCTCAGCCTTGGGGTCAAGCTCTGCCTCCTGTTCCTGGCCCACTGAAGCTAGAGGTTTTTCTTCATTCAGATAGCTGCTGGCTGCTAAGGCTGAAAAGCCCAACGTTGACAAGTAAAAAAGTACATCCCTGATGTTACTAAACCACACGGCAGGCCATTAATTTAAGTCCCTTGTAAGTTCCAAGGTCAGCAGAGTATAAAAGGCTGCTGAACAACAACACAACTACATGCAGGGTCCAAGCATGCCATAAACTAGAGACCATTCCCCAAGGCTTCTGCTTATATACAGGAAGCAGACCACATTCCCTAAGGCAGCTACTCAGCTGCTTGTGATAGATCCCACCATGGAGTTGATTGGCAGTCTCCTCATGGGGAATAACTACCACCAGCTGCCCAGCCACTCAACCAGGCCCAGGCAAGTTGACACACATAACCACTACAGATATACTTAGTAGTTGCTATACTCTTTGCAACCCCATAAAGTAGTCAGTTAATATCCATTCCTTTTGATCTTTTAAGTCCACTATAATTAAAATAAATAAATAAATAAATTGATTTTAGTGAAATATTGTTGTTTGTTAATGTCAGGTACATGGATGTCCTACAATAAAATATAAACTTAATTAATTTACAAAATAAAAATTTATCAGGACATAAATAAGTGATTCGTAAATGAATAGCAAAATGTTCATTATATAATCAATGGATTTTATATTTTATAATGAATCAATTCTGCTCTTTAAACATTTCCACTTGAACATAAAAAGCATGTTTAGAGTGAATCAATATTAAAAAAATACATCTGGTCATAGAGTTTATAGTTCAGTGAGATAGACAAAAAATAAAATTTCTCATTTTTTCACTTACCTATTTATCAGTATGCATTGAGAGCCAAATGTATGTCAGGAGCTATGGTACATATTTAAAGAATTAAATATAAGATATTATGACCATATTAAAAATTGTGATAAGGATATTTCACCAGTCTATAACTGAGAATTGACAAACCTGATTTCAGAGGCTGGTGTCATGGAAGAAACACAGATCTCCTAACATACCTGTGTCATAGTAACTTGGCAGAGTAGGCAGCTCTGACTGTCTGCCCCCCAAAAAATATTAAAAAAATAAGCAGAAGATGTCAGAACAACTTTGTCAAAACTGTAGAAAATAGTCAATAGTTTATAGTAACCAAATAAATACTCAATCAAGAACAAAGGTGACTTCAGAATAGGAGGAAACTTATAGCTCTTTAACTTGCCCATGTCCCATTTTTCCCAACCCAGATCATCTACCAGTTTGATGACTGTAACCTGTACTCCTAGTGTGATATACTTGTGACAGTAGACCTCATTTGGTAACTACCTGTCTGGTGGTGTCCTGTAGCACTGATGCAAGGCACTTGACTCTGTTTCACTTATCTGCAAACTCAGTCAGGGTTGGAAAAGTAGTAGAAATTACCCCAAAACACTGTAAGGTAAATCCATTGCTGCCTGGGACAAAAAAGTTAATTAAGGCCCAAAATAGCCTGACTAAGACCTATGACTAAAAGCCTATGTGACTAAAAGCCTGTGAGAGAAGTTATTTATTTATTTATTTATTTATTTATTTTGTGTGTGTGGAGGAGGATTGCTTCTATTAATTGCCATCAAATTGGTCCCAATCTTATAGTAAACCTATGCAAAATGGAATGAAATACCACCTGATCCTGCATCATCCCCATGATTCCTTTCACATCAGATGGTTTTCATACATAGAGGTTTCATTGGCTAATTTTTAGTAGATTTCCATGCCTTTCTTCCTAGCCCTTCTTGGTATGGAAGTTCCCATAAAATCTGTTCAGTATAATGGCAACGTGGCTGCCTTTGCTAACAGAGTGTGGCTGTGCATGAGGTACATTGGCCAGGAATCAAACCTGGGTCTCCTGCAGTGAAATGTATTCCACCCCTGAACCAGCTCTTCCTCCATTTAGGAAAATAGAATATTTAACAGTAGCATAGTGCCTAAGGCACTTGACCGCTAACTAGAAGGCTGGCAGTTCAAACCCACCAGCCACTCCCCGGAAGGAAGGTTGGACAATCTGCTTCTGTAGTTACAAAAATGGCAAGGAGTCCACATCTTCTGACCTCCTTTAACCCTACAAGAGGAAGATAGGATTACCAGCAGTAACCCAAGGCCTATTCTTACAAGGCCAGACATGCTGCCTCCCACCAGCCCTTTCACCAACCGTTTCTCTCAAAACACCCACCACCTCTCTCCTGTGTTCGATACTTCACAGTAGTGGCCACACAGAACTCACAGATTATGGATTTATTAGGGAAGCACCAGGCTACAATTCAAGTTCAGGAAAAAAAACTCAGTATCTCTTCCAGCCCACCATCCCTCAGCCAACAGTCTCTCACAGTCTCTCCCAGCATTGCGTGTTCCTTGGTGTCTCACTCAGCAATGTGTGTCTCTTGCATCACTTTCCCAGCAGCACATGTCTCTTTCAGGAGCTTGTGTCTCTTTCAGCAGCACATCTTTCTCAACCAGCAGTCAGAGAGAGTTCTGCCTCTAGGAGGCCTCCTTTTGAGCCCGGCAGACTGGCCAAACTAGCCAATCATAGCATCAGAACTCTAAACACCTGAGAGAGAGTGGGAACCTCCCAGAACATTGTTTAGTGCCACTCCCAACAGAAATACCCCAGGTGGACAACTTTAGCAATCAAGAGCTCCTCAGTTGCTCATGGGAAACTCCACCTTGGAGTTTACAAAGACTTATGGGTAGAAAAGCCACACTAAGTAATTTACTACACTGCAGTAGTGATACCACCTTGAAAACCCAAGGAGGGGTCGTTATGAGTCGTGTCTGACTCAATGGCACATAACAACAACAACAGCCCTCACATAAACATGAAGGTGGAGATTTAGAAAACTACACACATACCCAAAACAAGAGACATACTCAGCAAACCTGAGAATACCCTAAGCTTTCACTTGAGGATTATCTCTAGGCACAATAATAATCTGACTAAGTGAAGGAGAGTAGCATAGCATAGAATCGATCTGCAAAGACTGGGGATGTGATTTGTTGTTTGTATTTGTTTATTGTTACTTGAATTTGCTGTTGTTTGTTTGTTTTGGGTTTTTTTTATGGAAACCAGAGACACCTTAGTGTCCAGCTAGTCTATTGGAATAGTGATCTTGCTCCCTCAGCTTTGGCAGTAGCCCCACCATCCAAGGCCATAGTGGTGTTTTTGTCCTCCAGAATCAAAATGGTGGCTCTACTCTCTAAAATGATGATGATAGCTCAGCTTTCTGGAACTAAGAAACTGGCAGTTCAACTTCTCCTCCCAAATCCTTGTTGATCCTGCTGGCCTATGAACAGCTCTCAAGATTATCATTTCCTTTTCTTGAAAATAACTCATATTCTTAGTCATGTAGCACAACTGACAATTTCCTGAATATAGAATTTTAGGAGGTGGCCAGATTCCTGTCATTTAATCATCTTTTTGTCCCCTTAATTCTAATTGGCAGCATTTCTGCTGAGGTGATATATTAGATTCATAAATCATATACTGTGTGCATCAAAATCACTAGAAATCCAATTCCAAAAGATGTAGATTAATAAAATCCTCACTTTTCTACTTCCCAATCATCTGTGATATGAGTCACCCAGTTAGCACTCCTTCTTTCTGCCCCTAGCCAATTGGAGCTAAACTAGAAAAAAAGTACTGTCAAGTTGATTCCAACTCATAACAAAGAAAATCCTGATGGTGCATTAGTTAAGCACTTGGCTGATAACCTAGAAGGTGACAGTTCAAACCCACCAGGACTCATCAGGAGAAAGATGTGGCAATGTGTTTCCATAAAGATTTACAACTTCAGAAATCCTGAGGTATTTCTATTCTGTCCTATGGGATCTCTATGACTATGAGTGTTATCAAAGTTCACAGTTAAAATGACACTGTTTATCAGGTTTCCAAATAGGACAATGCCAACTCCAAAGTCAGTGGTCACCATGATACCTTTACTTCTCATCTACTGGCCACAAATTCAAAATTTTCCCACAGGTCCTTCAGGATCCCAGCCACAAGCTTTTGACCTCCCTTTGTTCCCTCACTTTTAACTGCTGAATCCCAGTACTCCTTTGGGTTAGATAATTTTCTAGAATAACTCATAAAATTAACAGAAAGCATTATATTGATGAATACAGATTTATCATAGAAACAGAAAAAGATAATGATAAGGAAAGGATGCATGAGAAAAGTTTGAAAGGACCGCCAAATCAAAGTTTCTATATCCCAAAGAGAGTTGGATAACCTCCATTCACCAATCAGGGAGCTTTTGGAGCATCCATATTCAGAATCTTTATTGGCTTCAATTATAACATTGTCATCAATGCATCATTGCATATCCATGATAGCGTAAAGCATGTCTCTTGGTTAATTGATACCAGGTGGTGTTTCTGGTCTAGTTGGCCCTACCTTAATAGGTCACATCCTTGGGTGCTCTTTAGATTAACAAAGGTAGATAAATTACTCAGGAAATTCCAAAGGTTTAGAGTTTTTTCTCTGGAAACAAGGGAAAGATCACCTTACTTTAGTAAATGCCAATTCTAATTTGTCTAATTTCTTTAGGAAATGGTTGTCCTGTCAATGTCCTTGATATAGTCTCCAAAGCATGTATTCTTAATTTTTACGACATGGATAGCCAAAGGACTATCCAAATCCTTTAGATCTGGTTACTTGTGGCAAATCCACCCTTCAATTTATGTATCTATCTATCTAAAATTAAATCAATTTATTTGTAATCCTATAACAAAAATTATGTTTCCTGCAGAGTCCAGTAACCTGCTCATGACTTCTTTTCAAGACCTCATCAGGTAAATATTTAACATCTATGGTTTTAGCAACTTTCTCCTCATCAGAGAAGCTTTTTTCTACAACTGTTTTAAGTTCTTTCTAGGCTTTCTTTAGAGTCAACTTTAATGTCCAAAATCCTCCAAATTGTCCCTTTAAGAAAATCTTGGCTCTTTATATCAAGAGCCTCAAAACATGTCCAGCCTTTACTTATTGAGCAAATCCAAAGGTACTTTCACACTTTTAGATATTTGTTCCTGTAAAATCCCAGTTCCTGGTAAAAAAAACTCTCTGTTAACTACCTAACACAGCTTTGTTATAACAAAATTCCACAAGTGACTGGCTTTTACACATTAAAAGTTTTAAGGAAAAACATGTATATTTTTATTATCTTGGATTTGACAATGAATTCTTAGATACAACACTAAAACTAGAGCAAAAATAAAAACAGGTAATCACAATTAAAGAAAATCTGAATCAAAGAACATCATCAATTAAATGATCAATTAAATGAAAATTTGCCAACAGCATAGGAAGAAAAAAAAAACTGGAAATTCTATATGATAAAATGTTTAATATTCAGAATATATAAAGAGCTCCTACAACTCAACAACAAAAAGACAAGCAACCTACCTTTTGCAAGAAAAATGGACAAATGACTTGAATAGATACTTCATAGGAGAAGATATGCAAATGGTCAATAAACACATGAAACTATGTTCAACATTATCAGTTACTAGGAAAATGCAAATCAAAACCATAATGTGCGACTTTCCTTCACACTCACCATGATGATTGTTATTGGAAGGAAAAGGAGATGAGTGTTAATGAGAAAATGGAGAAATAGGAATCCTTATGATTGCTGGGAGGAATATAAAATGTTGCAGCTTCAGTGGAAACTGGTGGTTTCTCAAAATGTTAAACATAGAATTACCGTATGATCTATTAATTCCATTTTTAGTTATATAACTCAAGGAATTGAAAGCAAGGACACAAACAGATATCTGTACACCAATATCGATAATAGCATTATTCACCACAGGTAGAAACAAGGTAAGTGTCCATTAACTGATTAATGAATAAAAAAAATATGTTATATATTACCCATTGCCATGGAGTCAGATATGACTCATAGAGACCCCTCCTTGTGTTTCCATGGAAGTATCACTACAGGAAGTAGATTGCCCAATCTTCCTTCCAAGGAGTGGCTGCTGGGTTTGAACCATCAGGTTTATGGTTAGCAGTCAAGTGCCATAAGCACTATGCTATCAGAGCTCTCATGTTGTATTTTACTCAGCTATAAAACAGACTAAATTTCTAACACATACTGCAATACAGATGAACCTGTAAACATTATGCCTAGTGAAATAAGAGAGACACACTAGGATAAATGTTGTATGATTGCCTTATATGAAATAACTATAAGAGAAAAATTCATAACAATAAAGATTAGAAGTTACCAAAAAATGAAGAGAGGAGAGAATTGGAACTTATTTGTTAATGAGTACAGAGTTTCTGTTTGGAGTGATGAAAAAGTTTAGAAATAACAATGAAGGTTGTACAACACCATGAATATAATTAATACTACTGCATATTACTCTTTAAAAAAGCTAAAATAGCAAATTTTTGTTTCACAAATTTTACTACAGTGAATATGAAACAATTTCAAAATCTTATCTATCCCAATGTTGGAGTCATAGCTTTATATATTATGATCATAGGCAGAGGAGAATTCCTATGGTGTTATTCCTATTTGTAAAAGGTCAAGGAAGCAGCTTGCCAAGATTAAGGTCATTAAATTGCCAAAATCAGCACCAATGCCAAGCTTTCATTAAAAATTTTTTGTTTCACTTGTATGTTAAACTTTCAATATTGATTCAAATATCATAGTCATTATGTTCACGATTCTTGATACTGCATAATAAATGAAGACAGATTACATTAAGAATGCAGATATCTGTTAATTTAAGTTAGCAAGTATTTTCTGTTTGCTCTCTATCTATGTATCATCTAAATATATGTTGTATTTTAAAACTGATAGATTCCCACCTAAATATTTTCTTCAGTTTTAACTTTCCTATTTCAAAATTATTCTTTAGATATTTTTACTTATCATACATTGTATATGTAAGGCTACAAAATTACAATAAAAACAAATTATAACACTCAAATCATGGATTGAATTGCATCCCCAAATAATCATATTGAAGCTTAACCCCCTACACCTTTGAATGTTATCCTGTTCAAAAATAGGGATTTTTTGTTACATCAATGAGGTCATAACAGAGTAGGGTTTGTCATGACCTTACTCACTTCTAAGAGTTGTTTTATAAAAAAAGAACAGAACATACATATACACACACACACTCATACACACATTCATACAAGGAGGAAAAGACTTTATGTATCTAAGGAAGCAATGAATCTACAAACCTAAGACACCAAGAATAGTCAGCAAATATCAGATCTAAAAGAGACAATGAAGGACCTTCCCGTGCCATTAATAAGCTCACTGTAGACTTCCACCTTCCTGAATTGTGACAAAATAGATTTCTGCTTTGTAAAGTAATTACTTGTGGTATTTTTTGTTACAGCAAAACTAGGTAATTAATATACACCCAAATCCAGGAACTGGAATTATAATAGGCATGATAGCATATTTATTTACATTGAAGATATCAAGTATATATATTTGTATATAATTG
>NW_006922362.1:734140-735999 GCF_000298275.1 Orycteropus afer afer
AGAGAGAGAGAGAGAGAGTGAGAGAGAGAGAGAGAGATAAGTGATAGAAGAACAAAATAATTTCTAATGTTCTTTTAATTTTCACACTATTACTTGTTCTCGGTTAATAAAACTATTTGATGTGAAGAACAAAAAACAACCTCTGTATTAGTCATACTGTGAATCCAAAAATAGCTATCTCATCCTTGTACTTCTTTTGACAGAATTAAATTGCATTTCTGATGTGTCAAACTGGAGAATATCTTGTTGCTTGATGACATGGTGTAATACAAATATATGTATAAAGAATAATCCAATGTGACAAATACAATTGTTTTTTTTAATATAAATGCATGCTATAAATTCACACATTGGTATAACAGTTTTTTTTTTTAAGTGGCAAGTGGAAAATAACCTAAGTATTATGTTCACATAAAGTGTGAGTAAATCACTTTATATTGCTTGACTTATCTTTTTAAAATCCTCTTCAAATTTCTTCTTTATTCTTTATTTAGAAGTATTTGTAATATAGGATTTCTGAAGTGTTTTATTATTAGTCATTACACTATAATAGTGCAGATTCTATATTTACATCATCACTATAGTATAATAGCAAGTTTATAAATTTAGGTTAATCTCTTTTTCCTCAATGTTCTTCAAGTTTAAAATATAAAGGAACATTCTACCATCATCTAATATTAATACTATCAGAATATATGAGTTTACTTAAACAATATGTAAATATATTGATGCAGATGAAACAAGAGCAGAGAGAAATTTGGAATTGGAAGAAGCAGAAAAAGAGAGAGATAGAGAGAGAATCATATCTGAGCTAGAAAGAGTACAATATCTGAATAATTTTGATGCCATAAAGCTGCTCCTGAGAAAAATATTCTCCCTTAGTACTTGATGAAAATAGTTTATCCTATGTCCTTTAATATACTGCCATCCTGAACACTGCTAAGTAAGTCAAAAAACCAAAGATAGCCATTTCTCTTGTAGCTAGTGGTCAATATGAGAAATTAAAAAAGGTAATCTAGATTAAGGAGCTCTGGTAGCATAGTGCCTAAGGCACTTGACTGCTAACCAGAAGGCTGGCGGTTCAAACCCACCAGCCACTCCTCGCAAGGAAGGTTGGGCAATCCTACTTCCGTAGTGATAACTGCCTCAGAAACCCAAGGAGGGGTCGCTATGAGTCGGGGCCGACTCGACGGCAAATAACAACAACAATCTAGATTAATATTTAAATTGTATTCTTTATTCATTACTTTCTAGGCATGTGACCTTGAACAAATTATTTAACTTCTTTGCAAGTGGTTTGACTTCTTTGCATTTAATTTTCATCATTTGTAAAATAATAAAAATAATAATGCTGATAAACACCAAAACACACTGTTGTCAAGTCGGATTTGCCTCATAGCAACCCTTCCTTGGGTTTCCAAGGCTATATCACTGCAGAAGTAGATTGCCCAAGCTTCCTTCCAAGGAGTGGCTAGAGGGTTTGAACTGCCAGTCTTCTGGTTAGCAGTCAAATGCCTTACAAACTATGCTACCAGAGCTCCTTAATAATGCTGATAAGTTTTTATAAAGAAAGAGCTAGCATAATGTCTCAAAAAATTTAGATAATAATATAGAATAAGCTTTCCATATTGGTTAGTGACTAACCAATACAATCTTTTTCAAGTGCTGGTGCAATGGTATTCCACTAGCCACTGCACAGAAGAAAAAACTTGGTGATCTGATGCTAGAAATATTGTAGATTAAGACACCTATGGGGAAATTCTACTCTGTCATAAAAGGTTGTAGTGAGTCAGAATCAGCTTAATGGCACATAACAACAACAATAGTAGAAGAGTGCAAAAACGGCAAGGAGGCCACAT
>NW_006922362.1:738223-739481 GCF_000298275.1 Orycteropus afer afer
GCTTCTGACACCAACTGCAAAAAGGGCAAGGAGGCCACATGTTCTGACCTCCTCTAATCTCACAAGAGGAAGACAGCAGTAACCCAAGGCCTATTACTGCAAGGCCAAACATGCTGCCTCCCTCCAGCCCTTTCACCAACCGTTCCTCCCAAAGCATCCAAAGAGTCAAAAGAAGTTAAATGGTGCTTTTGGAACAGGCAGTATAGTTATGAAGAAGCCAAGACAAATGTGCTCCTAAATATGCATCCATACATACATATAATTATAGAATTATAGAATATAAGTACAATAAAAGTCATGAGATAGAAGTAATACAACCTTAAATGGTAGACCTATCACACATCTGGCGGAAAAGCAGGAAAAAGGAGAGAAAAGCCAGGGGGAACAGGACAGAGGAAGGAGGCAGTGGCAAGGATCCAGGTAAGGTAAGGGACACAGGCATAAGCACCCAGGAAACAGGAAAGCAGGGAAAAGGAGAGAAAAGCCAGGGGAACCAGGACAGAGTGAGGAAGCAGCATCAGGAACCCAGGTAAGATGAGGGACCCAGGCCTCACTCCCAACTGGCAGGAAAGTGGCAGGGATCCAGGCAAGGGGTGGATGGAGAGGTTTTGAACAGCTAAGAGAGACAAACTTGACTGTCGGTTTGTCCTACTGTGGTGGTGTGTTGCTGTGAGGTCTGAGGCTGTGCCACCAGTGTTTCAAAGGCCAGCAGGGTTGCATATGGTGCACAGGTTTCAGTGCAGCTTACAGACTAAGACAGACTAGGAATAAGGAAGAGGACATCCACTTCTCAAGAATTGGCCAGGGAAAACCTTATGAAAACCAGAGAAACACTGTCTGACACATTACTGCACAACTTTATGAATAGCCCAGAACATTGTCCAATACAGTGCAGGAGAATGAGCCATTTAGGTCAGAAAGCATTCAAAATATGACTGGGAAAGAGCTGCATCATCTGGGTAGAATCAACCTTATTCTTTCAAGCTCTCCATTTGCTGACACGGTGTGACTCAAATTGAGTAGAAACAGCTGCAAACATCCATTAATAATAGGAACATGGAATGTAGGAAGTATGAATCTAAAAAAAATTGTAAGTTGCCAGAAATGAAAAGGAACACATAAAGATCAATATCCTAGGCATTAGTCAGCTGAAATGGACTGGTTTGGGCCATTTTGAATCAGACAACAATATGATCTACTATGGCGGTTCAAACCCACCAGCCACTCCTCCGAAGGAAGGTTGGGCAATCCTACTTCC
>NW_006922362.1:739778-743211 GCF_000298275.1 Orycteropus afer afer
ACTGGTGACTGGAATGCAAAAGTTGGAAACAAAGAAGAATCACTGGTAGTTGGAAAATTTGGCCTTGGTGACAGAAATAATGCTGGAACTCACATGGTAGAATTTTGCAAGACCAATGACTTGTTCATTACAAATACCTTTATTCAACAACACAAAAGGAGGTGGCTATACATGTGGACTTTGCCAGATGGAGTACACAGGAATCAGATTCTCTTCATCTGTAGCAAGAGGCAATAGAGAAGCACAATATCTTAAGCCAAAGTCAGGCCAGGAGCTGATTGTGAACAGACCATTAACTGCTCATATGCAAGTTCTACTTGAAGTTAAAGAGAATTACAACAAGTCCACAAGAGCCAAAATATGATCTTGACTGTACCTCTATTGAATTTGAATATCATGTAAAGAACAGACTTGATGCATTAAACACAAATGACCGAAAACCAGAGGAATTATGGGAGGGTATCAAAAACATCATCCATGAAGAAACCAAGAGGTCACTAAAAAGATGAGAAAAGAAAAAAAGACGAAAATGTAGGTCAGAAGAGACTGTAAAATTGCTCTTGAGCAGAGAATAGCTAGAGCAAATGGAAGAAATGACAAGATAAAGGAGCTATACAGAAGATTTCAAAGAGCAGCTCGAGCAGACAAAGCAGATTACTATAAAGAAATGTGCAAAGACTTGGAAGCTGTCATTTGAACAGAACAAGGGGACAGTGCATGGTTTAAAACTAAGAAGGCAGGGTGTCAAGGTTATATCCTTTTACCATACTTATTCAATCTGTATACTGAGCAAATAGTCTGAGAAACCAGACTATATGAAGAAGAAGGTGGCATCAAGATTGGAGGAAGACTCATTAACAACCTAAGATAAGCTAACAACACAACTTATCTTGCTTAAAGTGAGAATGACTTGAAACACTTAGTGATGAAGATTGAAGAATACAGTCTGCAGTATGGATTATGTCTCAATATAAAGAAAACAAAAATCCTCACAACTGGACCTATAAGAAGCATCAAGATTATTAGAGAAATGATTCAAGTTGTCAAAGACTTCACATTGCTTGATTCTACAATCAAAGTCAATGCAAGCTGCAGTCAGGACATCAGATGACATATAGCACTGGACAAGTCAGCTTCAAAGGACCTCTTTCAAGTGCTGAGGAGCAAAGATGTCTCCTTGAGGATTAAGGTGCACCAGACATAATCCATGGTATTTTCAATCACCTCATATGCATGTGAGAGCTGGACAATGAATAAGAAAGGGTGAAGAATAATTGATGCTTTTGAGTTGTGGTGCTGGTGAAGAATGCTGAAAGTGCCATGGACTGCTAAAAGAACTAACAGATCTCTCCTGGAGGAAGTGCAGCCAAAATGCTCCTTGGAAGCAAGAATGGGAAGACTTCATCTCACCTACTTTGGCCATGTTATCAGAGGGGACCATTCCCTGGAGAAGGATGTCATGCTTGGTAATGTGGAGAGTTGACAAAAGAGGGAATGACCCTCCATGAGAGGGATTGACACAGTAGCTGTGGCAATGGGCTCAAGTATAGCAAGGATCATGGAGCTGGCACGGGACTAGGAGGTGTTTCATTCTGCTGTGCATAGGGTGGCTATAAGTTAGACAAGACTTGAAGGCACCTAAAAACAACAACATCACACGTCTTCCAGTTTCTTGTGCTCTAGTGGCATGTGTGTTGCAATGACCCCAGAAGCTACGGCACCAGTATTTGAAACATCAGCAGGGTCACACCTGTGGGAAGATTTCAACAGAGCTTCCAGACTAAGTCAGGCTAGGAAGAAAAGCCTGGTAATCTATATCCAAAAATTAGTCAATAGAATTCTCTATGCATCACAGAATATTGCTCAAGACTTTGACTATCTTGTTTCGGATACACCAGCACCAGGAACTGATCACTGGAGAAGTATGCCATATTAAGTAAAGTAGAGGGCAAGAAAAGAATGAAGGAAACCCTCAATGACACAGATTGACTCAGTGGCCACGACAACAGCCTTAAACATATCAATGATCATGAAGGTGCCATTTGACCTGGCAGCATTTGTTTTGTTAGACACAGGGTCTCCATGAGTTGGAGGTATCTCAATGCAATTAACAATGGAAAGAAAGATTATTCAGTGGGAATAGCATAATCTCCAAAAATAAAATCTGAAACATGGAAAGAACTACCACCACTATCACCAGTTCCCATGTAGTTGAATCCAAATCATGGGCTGCCCAAGATATGCTAGAGTTAACAGTGTTACATAGAGTTTTCAATAGCTGTTTGTTTGTTTGTTTGTTTTCTCCAGAAGTAGATCACCAGGCCTTTCCTCTGAGATGTCTTTGTGTGCACTTGAACCTCTAAATTTTTGTTAAGCAACTGAGTGATGTAACCATTTACACCACTCAAGGACTTCTATAGTTCTGTTTTTATAATCATATTCCAGCAGGGTTTTCAATACCCTAGATATTACAGAGACCATCTATTAGAAATAATGGTGTGTGGCATGAGCACAGTAGAGTAGGGTACATGGGTTCCAATTCCAAGAGGATCAAATTATGATTGTAATCATTGTAATAATTGGTCCAATTATAAAGAGGTTCAAATATGCAACTGCTAATCAATTTCCCATGCAACCAGCTGTTACCATGTATTCTTACAAATTAAAGATTCCTATTAATTAAAAGTATTTGGGCATAGCTTTGTTCTTTGCAACCTGGAGATTTAGGTACAACACATGTTGTTGGTGTTAGTTGTCTTAGTGTGCATTATTATTTCCTAAATAAAAATATTTGCATGTATTGTAAAAAAAAATCTACTAAAGACACAGAGAGGAGAGATCCAGCAAGATGGTGGACTAGGCAGAAAGACTGCACAGACTCTCTTCAACAAAGAAAAGGGAAACCAATTAACACAGACACAGAAGATAATCCTGCACCCCTGAGCCTTGAAGGGAAGGATATAGAAGTGGACTAAACCCGAACTAGCAGAAGAATTTGTGTGAAAATACCAAAAAAGGAGACAGAATATGGAGCTGCACTCTGGCAGCAACCTGAGCGATCCTTACAGCACAGACAGCTTAGAGATTCCCGAGTGGTGGTAGGACCAAAGAATTGACCTAAAAATCACCCTGCTAGCCAGGGACTGCACTGAGTATTGTGCACGGTTGCTGGGGAACAAACAGAGAAGGTGAAGAGAAAGGTGGGCTGAGTTGTGGACTTTTGCCGGTCTGGAGGACGCCGCCATTTTGAAGGTTTAAAATGCGGCTTGACTATTTTGGATATTTAAAGAGACAGCACTCTAGCAGGTTCCTGGGGCTTAAGAACATGTTATGCTTTCCAGCAACCCCAAGGACACTTGGGACCTGCAAGACTGACAAGGTACGACATTCCTCTTGTTACTCTTGGTGAACGGAGGTGCGGCCATCCTCCACT
>NW_006922362.1:747195-749223 GCF_000298275.1 Orycteropus afer afer
TGTCAGGTTAGCAGGCAAGTGACTTAGCCACTATGCTACCAGAGCTCCCACCATGTGCACATATACACATGTTTAAGTTGTATTATAAATCCACATTAACAAGACTGCTAGGATGAGGATTCTACTTTCTGATCTGAATGAGTAGTAAATGCAAAGACATTTTACAAATTGTTGGTGATTGAAAGCCATTATTATTATTTATAGTTTTTAAATGGTAAAAGAATATGTAACTTTTAGAAAGCAAACAATAAATGACAGGAATATACTTGAGATAGATCAGTCTCCTACATCCCCAAGAATACACCACTTATTATAGTAGGAGAGGAACAAACTCAAGTGTAAAATGGAACTTCTCACCTTTCCCAAAGTACCAATGTTCATATCTGTATCACTTGTTGGGCATGCTATGAACAGCATGTCAGTAGGTTTGTCTCTCTCAGGATGTGTGTCCTCAGCTCAGGTCAGATGCAACGTGACTGTGTTTGTTTTCTTTCTCTTTGTGGCTCTTCTTGGTTAGTTCTGACCCCTGTGCTTACTGCCTCAGCTCTCAACCTGCAGCTTTGGGTCAACCCTGGACCAGTGTTAGGGTTAGGATGGCACTTTGACAGGTCTGAAGGCAAAACGGTTTTCAGACATCGCATGTACAGTGTTATAACTAAGTCTCTGGATGAGCTCTCATTTCTTTGAACAGGCCTCCTCTCAGCACTCTCAGGACAGTCCTCCTCTAGATTGCCTATGGAAAACACTCATCTTGGTCTCTTCTTCAAGAATTCTCTCAAAAACACATTAACATTTTAAATCCTTTGCTTTTTAAAAATTCTCGATCTCTCTATTTTCACATTTTATGGTTAAAAATTTAATCATTGGGGTTTTTTGATACATGGAATGTTTTATTCTATTTTATTTTCAAACTGATCTTTTTCATACAGGTAGCCTTTGTTTGAAGATTTTAATCTGGGCCTTAGAAACTAGTTAAGTAATGTTGTAATAGCTAAAATATTTGACATAATCTTACTATATTTTCTAAGCACTCAAATATATGCTTTAAAAGTAATAAAAACTTTGTCATTCCCTTTTTAATTTTAATACTCATCTTTAGTCTCATTTCTAATTGCAGTAGCTGCTATCTCTTGAACAATATTAATGATTGTGATAATAGAATCTCTATTTTGTTTCTAACTTGATAAATATCGTTTTCATTATTTTCTGGTTATTTTCAAGCTGATATTTTAGCCTACATATAATTAATTAAAGATATTTTAAATTTATCCCTAATTTTATACTATTAAATTAATAAATTACTTTTTTTAAGATTTTATCTCTGTTTTTTTCAATATATAGAGAAAAGATTATGCATTTAATCCAATTTTATTAATCACAGCATTAGATGCATTCATAATATGATCTCCCCTTGATCACTGTGGATTATTATTTTTTAAGCTATTGTGGATTATTATTGTTACTATATTATTTAGAATTATGTATCATTTTTCAAAATTGACAGTTTAACTGAAGGCATCTCTTTTTCACTCTTAGGGTATTCCTTAAAATATAATTAGAATTATTTATTCCCCTCCTTATTTTCCTTCATTTTATGGTTTTAAATGGTTTTGAGTACATGTACTTCAAATGTTGAGTAGCATCTACTGGAGGGAGTCCTGGTGATACTGTGATAAAATCTGCTGAACAGAAGTTCTGAAGTTCAAACATACCAACCACTCTATGAGAAAGAGGTGGGGTCTTCTTGCTTCTGTAAAGAGTTACAGCCTCAGAAACTCAATGGAGCAGTTCTCTGATAATAACTTATATCCTGTGAGGTAGCTACGAGTTGGAATGGATTTGCTAGCAGTAAATAGCATTTACTGAAGGAGTCCTGGTAATTCTCTGTACTTTCTGGGCAGTTTTTCTGTAAAACTCTAACAGATTCAAAAAATAAAGTAAATTAAATAATGACAATTTTGAGCACAATGTTGGGTGGGCAGGCAAAAGTAGAATCTTTCAGATCTAGATAACTGCATTCTCCACATT
>NW_006922362.1:749323-753788 GCF_000298275.1 Orycteropus afer afer
TGTTTACAAAGAAGCATCTATTTGGATAATGGTTATTATTTCTACTATTTGTATTTTTGTTCTTTTTTTTTTTTTTTCTCTCTCTTTGGAAATGGCATTACAGACCCAATTACTAGAGACATCTATAAAATTGTAGATAAATGAATATATAGGTCTGTTTGTTATTTTCAATTTGGTTGAGCATATTATAATTCCAGATATCTGATACTTCTAAAGATATTTTGCTGATTTGCTCAAATTACATTAACTTGATGTTCAGTACTAAAATATATAGAAACCCTTAGCATGATCACCATGTTAGTACTGTTTACAAACAAAAGTATAAATTGCCTAAGAAAACAAGAGCTGTAGGAACAGAACAAAGTACTATACATTATAATTTTAATTGGCAGCTCCTGGTTATTTGAATTCGAGTAAGTTTTTAATGCTGTAATTTACATTTCTGTTTGTGAATTTAGTACTTATAAAACGCAAGAATTTGATAATTACAGAACATATTTTCCAAATTGACCACTGAGCTCTTAAGATGTAAGAAATCACAACAGTCTACACAGGCAGTGCATGTTCTACATAAGTATTCGCATTTATTGAGATCAGGAATTTTAGAATTTAAAGTTTTAACTTTCGTATTTAATCAACATAATTATTTCTTTTGGCAATGAAATAAATTACTCTTCCAGCATTGTTTTTTCCAAAATAATAGTTAGGTTACCCAGACAACGTGAATTACATTTGGAATATTATTGATTCCTGAATATTGGGACCTAATGATGGACATAAGGGACATGGTTGCCTTTGAGTTGTAGACATCACCATTGATTAAGTCATTATCTTATAGAACTGTGTCATTTTTTCCAGCTCTGAATTTCTATAACATACATATATGTACATACATATATGTATACACAACAGCTCTGGTACCATAGTGCCTAAAGCACTTGACTGCTAACCAGAAGGCTGGTGATTCAAACCCACCAGCCACTCCTTGGAAGAAAGTTGGACAATCTACTTCCATAGTGATACCACCTTGGAAACCTGAGGGGTCACTATGAGTCAGGTACGACTCGATAGCAAATAACAAAAACAAAATATGTATATACACACACACACACACACACATACCTACATGCACACACACATATCTCCTATTTTTTGAGATAGTTTTCATTAATGTATATTCCTCTGCTACAATAGCATAAATACTGGGACATACCATTGGATCTCATAGATTTATTCAATCTGGGTAATGAGTCTTCCTTGACTCCTTTAATTGGTAATGTAGGACCTAGTTTTGAATCCAGCTCCTAAGCCTATATTCCAGATTCTTTTCCATCTTTAGCAGTCTAATGATTTATTTTTTTATTTTATTATTATTTTTCTTAACTTTCTCACTTGATTTCTGGAGATGACCTCTGTAGATTCCGTGGTCTGATCATTTGCTTAATCTCTATAAACTGATCAAAATTTAGAGATAATCTTGAGATTGCATAAATAATGGCGTAATATAATTGGCAGTTTTGTTGTTTCTCTATTTGCCTATTTTGAGTTCAAATAAACTAAGCATTCCCTGACAACCAGATATTGAATGTCTAGACTAGTAACGTTTTTTTTTTTTAATTTCTGTGTCCATGCCTGATCCATCACTGAAATTTTCAAATTGAACTTATAAACATTATGTTTATATATCTATAATTTAGAAAGGACTTTACTTTCATGTATAAGTATGCAATCTATAGTTTTATTTCTGTGTAGTGTAACCTATTAGATTATTACATACTTTGTTGTTGTTGTTAGGTGCCATTGAGTCACTTCCAACTCATAGCAACCCCATGCACAGCAGAACGAAACACCACTGGATCCCGAGCCAGCTCCATGATCCTTGCTATACTTGCTATACCGTGTCAATCCATTTCATCGAAGACCTTCCCCTCCTTCATGGAACCTCCACCTTACCAAGCATGACATCTTTCTCCAGGGAATTGTCCTCTCTGACAACATGACCAAAGTAGGTGAGACAAAGTCTGGCCATCCTGGTTTCCAAGGAGCATCTTGGCTGCGCTTCCTCCAGGACAGATCTGTTAGTTCTTTTAGCGGTCCATGGTATCTTCAGCATTCTTCACCAGCACCACAACTCAAAAGCATCAACTCTTCTTCAGTCTTCATTATTCATTGTCCAGCTCTCACATACATACTAGACAATTGGAAATATGGCTTGTGTCAGGTGCACCTTAGTCCTCAAGGAGGTATCCTTGCTCCTCAGCACTTGAAAGAGTTATTTGCAGCCAACCTACCCAGTGCTTTACGTCTGCTAATGTCCTGACAGCTGCTTCCATTGGCCTTGATTTTACATACTTTAAAGAGCTCCAGTTTTAGGGGATCAAAGACAAATAAGTGCTTATATAAATTGAATATTTCTAAACTGCCCAAAAGTTAAGAAAATTGAACACTTATGACTTTCAAAGTAATATATTATAAAATATCTTCAAACTCATAAATAACTTTAAAAATTAAAGTCCACATAATTTTGCTTAACCCTTATCAAGTTTGACCTATGCAATATTGCTGGTTAAATTAGAACAAAAAATATTTTCTCTGAGTTATTAGTGTTAAACTTAATATGAGTATACATTTTTATTTTTCTTGGTTATATGTTTCTAAATTTACACAGATTTAGTGAATCAATAGGCTAGCATTCTACTTCATTATTAATATTATGTGGCTGTTGTTGTTCTTATGTGCCCTCGAGTGGGACCCGACTCATAGCAACCACTCCTTGGGTTTCCGAGGAGGTAACACTATGGAAGTAGATTGTCCAACCTTCCTTCCAAGGATTGGCTGGTACAGAAAGTGCAGATCCATGTGTAACAAAATTGATTCCTCATTTGACAATTTTATTTCAACAGTAATTATGTTTTTTTTTATTTTGTTAGCATGAAGATATTTTCCTATCCATTAAGATAAATGAAATACTTGGGCTAATATTAAATTTAGCAAATTAATGAATATTATGGATAGTCATTTGTTATGTGCACCACTAATTAATAAGATATTATACAAAAACCTAAATTCCATAGAATTATTTTAAGTTGATATTCTTTTGTTAATTTTATATGTAACAGAGACGCTATATATTTGGTTCAGCAAAGGGATGTGCTCATTTTTGTAACTTTGTGACACTGTACTATATGGAATATATTTTTGTTAAGGGAAAATTGAGTATTTTCTTCCTAAACTAAAACATCTTGTAATTCTAGAATGATACAAGGAAAGTATAGACCTGAATGGAATACTAAAGTTGTAAAATGTTTGCTGAAAAGGTATTATATTTTGTGATCAAAGATGAGTAAAATCAGTGAGTTTATTTCTAATATTTTTTTCAAAAACAGTTTTTGTCTACATTTTATTGGAATATTGTTCTCCTCTAAATAAAGATTTTAAAATTTCTTCTTTACCCTCTGTGTAATCAATATTAAAATACAAAATAACAAGACTTCATCACACTCAATTTGGACATAGCAGGGGGAACAAGTTGCTGGAGAAAACAAAAAAAACCCATCAAGTTTGGTAAAGTAGAGTGTAAGCAAAATCAAGGGAGACACTCTCTTAGATAGAGTGACACAGTGGCTGCAACAATGGTATCAAACATAGCAATGACTATAAGAATGGTGGAGGACTGGGAAACATTTTCTTTTGTTATGGATAGATAGGGTTGCTTTTAGTCAGAGCTATCACAACAGCACTCAATAACAATATGTCTACCTAGATAGTAAAATATTTATTAGAATAACATCTATGGTTTATGCAGACTTCAGTATGTCCTCAATTATTTAAGAATAAATATTTTTCTCAGATAAGAAAAAGGTAAGTTGCTTTACCATCATACTACCTCCAACATACACTTTTAAAATAATTTATTATCTTTATAGGTAAATAGGTAACCAATTATTGGTTCTCAGTAAACCATGATCCTACAGTAAACAAATATTCAAATCTCTTAACATATTTGGATAATTTCCCCTTTCAGCATTAAATGCTAATGTTCACATCTGTCTTTGATGTTTGCAAAGGGGCCATGAAAAATCACAAAGGGTGAAAGGGTGTGATTTTTGGTTAATCTTATATTCTTATACTATTGATGAATTGCATGAAAAAAGCTGTTGAAACTAAGAGATACTTAGTCTTACTTTCATTAAATGTGTATGAGTAAATTGTCTTAACAAACAGATTTAGAATATACTCTGTTGTCGTTGTTATTAAGTGCCGTTGAGTCATTTCCGACTCATAGCGACCCCATGCACAGCAGAACGAAACACTGCCCGATCCCAAGCCAGCCCCACAATCCATGCTATACTCGAGCCCATCATTGCAGCCACTGTATCAATCCATCTCCCTGAAGGCCTCCCCTCTTTCGTCGACCCTCCACCCTACCAAGCATGACATCCTTCTCCAGGGAATGGTCCCTTCT
>NW_006922362.1:757216-784118 GCF_000298275.1 Orycteropus afer afer
GACCTGGTCCCTCTCGGGAGGGTAACAAGGGAAAGTGTTCAGTGCAGATCAGTGAGTAAGCACAAGCCCGCCTTGTTTCAGTACCTATGCTTAAATATACTCTAGACTTACTTACTCTCTTGAATTTATCTTTTTGATATATTCTTGATAAATCAGGCAAAGTACTAGGAATATTCTTGTTATATTATGTCTAAGATATTGTATGCTATATCTCAAGATTTTTCTCAATAAATGTTGTGTTCATCCATTTTATATAGATACACTATAATGTTCACTTTTATTTGAATCTAAGGTTAATCAGTATGTCTATATATTTTGTCCAAAAATGTATTATTTGGAATTGACTTTATAATCTTGTTTTGCATGCTGCAGACCTGGCTAAATTCTTTTAGCAGTTTTTTTTTTTTTTTTTTTAATTTATTATTGTAATGAATTCTGATAAGATTTTTCATTTTTTAAAATATCAATAATAAATTAAGCACAGTCAATTTTAGTATTTAATCATCTCTATATAGTTTTTGGTGTCAATCTGATGCCTCTCTGAAATAATCTACAATCAGCTATAGCCCAGAGTGCTTCACTTTTAATAAGAAGGGACTGGATTACAGTCTTGTGGAAAAAGATTTTACCAAATACAATTGAATACAGACTTCTGATGGCTTCATATAAACAATTATGAGAACATAGCAGTCACTAGTTGAGAAACAGTTGTATTCATGAGAAAACTAATCCAAGATCAAATAGAATGAAAATTAGCTACATAGGATTCAATCAACTGACGAAATATGATATAGTTTTGATTGGAATATTGGTGATATTTAATGTTCTATTTTCTTTTTATATATGAAAGACTTTTTTCTTTTATTTCAATCTATAATTCATAACATTATAGCAGTATATGCTCTTTTATAGGCGCTCTGGTAGTGTAGTGCTAATGGCACTTTGACTGCTAACCAGAAGGCTGGTGGTTCAAACCCAGCAGCCACTCTTCAGAAGGAAGGTTGAGCAATCTACTTCCATAGTGATACTGCCTCGGAAAACCAAGGGTGGTTGCTATGAGTCGGTACCAACTCAACAGCACATAAACAACAACAACTACAAATGTTCTTTTATGGAGAGTAGATTAAGCAAATGATAGAATTTATGAAGGAAAAGACCTGAACAGAAGATTTCAAAGGGCAGATTGAGAACACAACTGAAGTGTTATCATTAAATGTGCAAAGACTTGGAGTTAGAAAAGTAACAGGGAAGAAGATGCTCATCATTTCTCAAGCTGAGGGCTGAAGAAAAATTCAAGCCTCCAGTTGTAATATTGAAGGATTCTATGAGCAAAAATACTGATTGAGCCAGGATGCATCAAAATAACATAGAAGGAATGCACAGAGTCCCTGTAATAAACAGAATTGGTCGACTTTCAGTCATTTTAAGATGTAGCATATGACCAAGAACCTATACTTTTGAGGGAAGAAGCTCAAGCTCCACTGAAAGAATTGGAGAAGAACAGAACTTCAGAAATTGATGGAATACACATCGTGGTATTATAATAAATGGATGAAATGCTGAAGCATTCACTTGTCTATACCAGGAAATTGGAAGACAGCTACCTGGCTAACTGACTGGAAGAGATGCATTTTTGTGACTTCCAAAGAAAGACATTCCAATAGAAAGCAGAAAATATAGAACAATATCATTAATATCACATGCAAGTAAAATTATGCTGAAAATAATTTTTAAATGTTTGCAGCAGAACATCAATAGGGAACTGCCAGAAATTAAATCCAGATTCATAAGAGAGCATGGAGTGAGGGATATAATTGCTGATGTCAGATAGATTTTGACCAAAAGCAAACAATACCATAAAGATGTTAACTCTTGTTTTATTGATAATGCAAATGCAATCAACTGTATGGATCATAACAAATTATAGATGACATTATGAAGACTAAAAATTCCAGAACACTGACTTGTGCTCACGAAGAACTTGTACATAAACAAGAAGCAGTAGTTTGAACAGAACAAAGGGATACTGCATGCTTTAAAATCAGGAAAGGTATGTGTCAAAGTGATATTCTTTCACCATACTTACTCAGTCTAACAACCTGAGATGTGTAGGTGACACTGACTTACTTGCTGAAAATGAGGAAGACATGAAACGCTTAGTGATGAATATCATAGCCTACAGACTGATTACAGTTGGGTTACACCGCAACATTAAAGAAAACAAAAATCCTCACAACTGGTTCAATAAACAGCATCATGATATATGGAGAAAGATTGAATTTTTAAGGTTTCATTTTACTTGAATTCACAATCAATAACCATGAAAGTAGCAGTCAAGAAATGAAACAATATATTGTACTGGGCAAATCTGTTGCCAAAAAAAAAAAAAAAAAAAAAAACTTTAAAGTTTTAAAAAGCAAAGCCTAAGGTACACCTTCCCCAAGCCACGATATTTTCAATAGTCTCATGTGAATGTTAAAGCTGGACAATGAATAAGGAAGAATGCAGAAAAATTGGTGTTCATGAAGAATATTTAACATATCACAGATTGTTAGAAGAATAAACAAATCTGCCTCAGAGGAAGTGCAGCCATAATGCTCCTTAGAAGCAAGGATGGTGACATTTTGCCTCTTGTAATTTGGACATGTTATCACAAGGTACTCGTCCCTGGAGAGGGACATCATGCTTGGTAAAGTAAAAGGGCAGTAAAGAAGAGGAAGATTGAGATGGGTTGACAGTGGTAGCAACATGATTCAAGCGTAGAAATGATTTCAATGGTGCTATAGGAGCAGACAATGTTTCACTCTGTTGTATATGAGATCACTATGACTCAAAAGTGACTTGACAACACCTAACAATGTGGTGTTTAAACCAAAGTGAAGCAATTATAAATTTTATCTTCTTACCTTTGTCTGGCCATTCTAAAATTTGAAACATCATATTCAGTATTCTCATTTTTATGGCAATATGATTATTTACATTAAGTTCAGTAAGAATATATCCTCCTGTATACCAGAACATATTTGGATTTATTTGTTATTCAGTGTTCTGATTACCTAGTACCACTCTGACAAGAATATACCACAAATGGGATGGCTTAAACATACAGGAGTTTATTCTCTTACAGTTCGGTAGGCTAGAAGTCCAAGTTCAAAGTGCCAGGCTCTAGGGACCGGGTGAAAGCCCCTCAACCTTGGAGTTCAGTTCGGCCTCCTGCTCCCAGCCCACTGGAACTAGAGTCATCTCTTTACTCAGGCAACTACTGGCTGCTGAGGCTAACAAGCCCAGTAATTTTATTAATTAACAAATAAAAACACACAACCCTGATGTTACCAAACCACACGACAGGCCATTCATTAACTCAAGACCATTGAAAGTCTCAAGATCGCCAGAGCATGGCAGGCTACTGAACAAAGACATGGCTATATGCAGGGTTCAAGCACGCCATAAGCTAGAGACCATTCCCAAAGCTGTTTCTTAATATATGGGAAGCAGACTACATCCCTAAAACAGCTACTCAGCTGCTTCTGGTAGGTCCCATCATGGCACTGATTACCAGGCTCATCATAGGGAATAACTACCATCAGCTGCCCAGCCACTCAAACAGGCACAGACAAGTTGACACACAAACTTAACCACCACATGCAGGTTAGCCCTTGCCTGTAAAGGCAAATTGGAGGATGATCACGTAATCAGACATGACCAGGTTGACTTTGCATAGATACTGCTTACAATGTTCTCTTGGGTAAACTCATATCTGGATTACAGGGTTCTTAGCGTTCCTGGTGAAGAAAAATAGTCACTTTTGCCAGACTCAGAAATCTTTGCATATTTTGGATTTATCAAGAAGGGAATTTGCTGTGAAATTTTTCTGACTCAGGGGGACCCATGTGTGTCAGAGCAGAAGAACTGTACTACAAATGGTTTTCAATGGCTAATTTTTTTAGAAGAAGATTGCAAGGCCTTTTTTCCAAGGTGCCTCTGGGTGGACTCAAATGTCAACCTTTTGGCTAGCAATACAAGTGTGTTAACCATTTGCACCTCTTTTGGATTCCAAAATTATTGTTAGTGCCTAAGACACTTGAATGCTAACCAAAAGGCTGGTAGTTCAAACCCACCAGCCACTCCTTAGAAGTAAGTTTGGGCAATCTACCTCCGTAGTGATACTGCCTTGGAAACCCAAGGTGGGGGAGCTCACTATGAGTCAGGACCAACTCCACAGCACATAGCAACAACAACAACAACATCAGTGAAGTCTGGTGGAGGGTTTTGGCCTGGCTTTGTGACCTCAAGGTTTTTAAAAATCTAATCTGAAATTATTTATGAAAATTTCCAGCAAAACAAATTTAAGAATGTCTACATGGTAAATTAAGGACTCTGGTGTCTTAGTAGGAGCTCTGGTAGCATAGTGCCTAAGGCATTTGACTGCTAACCAGAAGACTGGTGGTTCAAGCCCACCAGCCACTCCTTGGAAGGAAGATGGGACAATCTACTTTCTAGTGATATTGTCTCAGAAACCAAAAGAAGAGTCACTATGAGTCAGATCTGACTCAACAGCAGTGAGAGTTTGAGAGTTTTGGTGCCTAAGTAGGTAAGGCATTTGGCTACTAAGCAGAAGGTGAGTTGTTCAATCCCACTAGCCTGTCTACCAGAAGAAGATGAGGCAATCTGCTTCCATAAGACTTATAGTGTTGGAAACTCTATGGAGGTCACTATGAGTCAGAATCAATTCTATGGTAGTGGGTTTGGTTTTGATTTCTAGACAACAAGTTATCATTCTCACCTCACCTATTAAATAATAAGAATAACTTTAATTTGACCAACCTTATTTTAGGATCAGAAATAAGTTTTCTTTGTTTACTCTATAAAGTGAAAATTTGTATTTCTATGGAAAATTATCTATTTTCTATAGCACACCTTTCTCTATTAACTAGATTCTAACCCCATTCTTTTTTTTTACCTCTTTGAAAATTAAGAAATCTAATAGATATGCAAAGTGTGTCTTCTCTTGTGAAGAGTCAGTTTACTCACCAACCATCTCTCAGCTTGGGGTGGTGGTGGGGAGAATGTTTGGTTCCTAACTGCAAACAATAGGACTGGATCTCAAATTGTCAATCTTAACCAAATTTTCAATTCTTCAGTTTTCTGTAATATCTGGTTACAACTCTCTGAACTAAATTGCTCTTTTTTTTGGTCTGTCCTGACGTAAGGTGACTGAGAAGTAAAACCTGGTTTCCTCCATCCCTATCAGGAATCTAAATTGCCCACCCCGACACCTCAAACTGAAGATCCATGAATAGATATAAAACTGGGAAAAATTACTGTCTTAGTTGCATATACATGAGATGTATTTCTCTATAGACAAACAGCTATCTGAACTAATGAGTAAATCAGAAGAAATGGTTGGGTCATGTGCATCCTTATACAAGGAGTAACAAAGACTAGATGACATTAGGAAGAGTATTCACATTCTAAAGCTGAAGAGCTTCAAGGATCTCAATGAGTAATTCTGCATAACTAAAAGATTTTCATCCATAAACCAAATGGAAACCACTGAACTAATACCCTCAGGCTTTTCTCCTGACTCTTTAATAACACAATTTTACATTAAAATGTATCTCCTACATTTTAATCATTTCTTATTTAAATATCTGATATCTATCTAGCATTCTGGGGGAAAAAAATCCACCACTTCTCAATGAAAGGTTCAAGTGGTTTTACATGGATAAGCCAAGAGTCCTCTAGATATTATATTAGAGACTCTATTTTGCACTGCTCTGGAGCTTTATGATTGTCTTTGATTTATTTAGTGACAGATGATATTTAGTCATCTTTGTAAAAGGAGTGACTGGCAATTTTGGATTCTATCTGACTCCTGCGTTCCAGGAAAATAGCTAGGGTTCAGAAATCCTCCCTTCCTTTTGCTATCTTGTTATGCCCTCCACCTCTCCCCAGAAAATGGGTTGAGGCCAAGTGCAACTTGAGCCAATAAACCACACTGAGTGGATGAAACAGAAAAATGTTCAATCATTTATGCCCAAATGGGGACAGACTAAGCTCATGCTCAGATAGTCTGCTCTAATTTAGAGAAGATTAACATGGGGTTTATAAAGATTAAGTAAACAAAGTATTCCTTCCAGTCAGCACATGGAGGACAGGAAGGAAGCATATTAAGGTTTACAAAGGATTCCTTGAACTACAAGCTTAAATATTATCAACAAGCTCATTTGCTGCATTCTGAGGTTGTTACATCCTGACAGTTGTTTTAACAAAGCATACTGTCAGGGGCACTTTTCTGCCACATCTGCAGACTGTCTCCTTATCTTAAATTTAGTCTCCACCACAGTTATAAATTTATAAAGAGCTAGTAGAAACAAGGTGGAAAATCCAAGTAAGCAAAATTGTAATTTTGTATCCAGTCAGGATGTGCACTATCAGTTGATACATAACTATCTGAACTACAAAGTTATTTATAAGATTTAACTTCATTTAATGTAATCAGTTCTATTTCTCATTCTCCTGTTGACTATGGTGCCTACTCAGCTCATAAATATTCTTAACAAACACTGATTAACTTTTATCTTAGTATAGAAATCCTGACTTTTGCCTTCTGTGACACTATTAAGGCTTTTGACCAACATACCTGCAGTCATCTAGTGACTCATGCTTAAGTTGACCTGTTATCAATCCAAGAAATAGAGAACTGCCAAGGATCATTCTGCTCTCAAATAAACTAGAATAAGACAATCAGCACTTTTTTTTTTTTTTTCGATGTATCAGATAAAATATGTCTCTATCCTTCCTCAGGACTCCCATAAGAACTTGTGATGGATGATGGCCCCTTTGTTTATTTTACCAGCCTCTATAAAACCTCAGGCAACTCTTATTTTCTTGGAGACATCCCTCATTAATGAACATTGTTCCTATTTCAACAGCATGAGTAAAAATCTTTTGGCAAACTTGGGAAAATCTGCTACAAAAGACCTCTTTAAAGTGCTGAAGAGCAAAAATGTCTCTTTGAAGACTAAGATGCCCTTACCCCATGTCATGGTGTTTTCAATCTCCTCATATGCATATGAAAGCTGGACAATGAATAAGGAAGACCACAGAAGAGTTGATGCTTTTGAGTTGTGTTGTTGAGAAAGAATACTGAAAGTACCATGGGCTGCCAGAAGAATGAATAAATCTGTCCTGGAATAAGCGAAGCTGGAATGCTCCTTGGAAGCAAGAATGGTCAGATTTTGTCTCATCTACTTTGGTCATGTTGTCAGAAGGGGCTATTCCCTGGAGAAGGATATCGCATTTGGTAATGTGGAAGGTCAGCTATAAAAGGGGAAGGCAATCAATTAGATGGAATGGCACAGTGGCTACAACGATGGGCTCTGGTATAGCAGGGATATCGAGGCTGGCACAGGACCAGGAGTGTTTCATTCCATTGTACATGAGTCAGATCCAACTCTATGGCAAGTAACAACAAAAATAACATTGATTCAACTAGATAAAGTAAGTAAACTTTTTCTCCGTAATATGTGACTGTGAATGTGTGTGTTCACAAAGGGGAGTGTGATAATGTGTCAGTTTGGCTAGGCATGGTTTTGAGTGCCTGAGCAGCTGGATGTAGTTATTCTCCATGATGAGATTGGTAATCAACTCTTTGGTGGAATCTACTGGAGCAGCTGAGTAGCTGCCTTAGGGATGTGCTCTACTTCTAGTATATAAGGAGGATCTTTAGGAATGGTCTTGAGCTTTTGGCATGCTTGAATCCCTTTTGTTGCCAAGTCATCTTTCAACAGACTGCCATGTTGTCTGCTGAACTTGAGACCGTTAATGTACTTGAATTAGTGGCCTGCTGTGTGGTTTGATAATTTTTGGATTGAGCCATTGTACTGGTCAACCTTGGGTTTGTCAGTCTCAGCAGTCAGCAGCTGCCTGAGTGAAGAGATGCCTCCTGCTCCAGTGGGCCAGGACCAAGAGGCAGAGCAGGCGGAGGGACTTTCACCCAGGCCCTAGAGCTGGCACTTTGAACTCAAACATCCAGCCTGCTAAATTGTAAGATAATAAACTCCTGTTTGTCAAAGCCATCCACCTGTGGTATATTTTTTAGAGAAGCACTAGAGAACCAAAACAGGAAGAAAGGCTAGATATTTTTTAATTCAAATACAAATTACAGTTTTAAAATGACTTTGAAGCAGCTAAATAATATTAACCTCTTTCTCATTAAACCTCTCATCAGCATTCTCCTAACTTACTTACCTTCTTATATTTGACAAAGGCTCTGATACTTTCTACTAAATATAAGTTGATATCAGAATAATAAAAATTGTTACTAATTTGTGTAATATATTCCACACACTATTATCTTAGTGTGGTGTGTGGGTGGTGATGCATGTATATTCTCAGATACAGACTGTTTAAAGGATAACTAACGACTTTATCTTTCAGTAATCAGAGTTATCTTTATACATTCTTTATAAAAAGCAAACAGAAATCAAAGTCAAATCATTAATGAAAAAATGTGTGAAATCAACAAATTTGTTAGAAACAGGAATATTTTAGCTAGGGTTAAAGAAACCTAGAACGAGTTCCTTGCATATATATATAGTGTGTGTGGGTGTATGTGAGAGAGATAGTGTGTGTGCATTTATTGTGGATTCTGTTGTTATGTTAAATATCTTACAACAATTTTAAATGCAGCAAATACTAACTTAGCCTTAAAACACTTAATCTTCCCATAGAATCAGTTTTCAATTCCACTGTAAAACTTACAGAAAACATCAGATAGCCTTTATTCCTTTGAATTTTTTAACTCAGGATTGTGTGTTTGTGCAATATTATGCCAGTATTTTTGAGGAAATATTGAAAGTATGTAATTAGTATTATTGCACTCACCACTCATTTGAAAAGCTTGACAAATATCAGACACTATGTGAATGGAGTATTTATTCCTAGTTTGATATCATAAACTGATGTAATACAGACCTGTAGTTTACAAATTTCATAACTTTTCAGAAAAAAAAAAAGTGTCAATAAATTTGGTAAATGCCCATTTACCTGCTTCTGTATCGATTTAATAGATAAGGATTATTGATACTGTATTAAATTATATATGAAGTTTGATTTCTAAAACTACTTCAAATTAAAACTAAACGTGGTATATTTAATTTTCAATAATATTCTTATATATCAAAACTTAATATAGATGCATTACTTTCTAATAACTTTTGTATATAAAAAGATAATGACTTAAACTATAGCATTTTATTCAACACAACAATATTGAAGTAATTAGTTATCTTCAGTACCTTGAACTTGGTATCTGATTTCATGGCACATGAAAGAAGATAAGGATTGTATCTGTATCGTATTTACAGATTTTAAGATAGTATTTGATCCATTTTCAACACTCAATATACTTTTAAACAAATGAATGAAGGAAGGAAGAAATTAATAGGTACATATAAATATTAGTATCAATGGAATGTAATACTGTAAATTAACATTATTTCATCTTCACACTTAATTCATCAATCAGTCTGCATATGATGAATGTCATGTGTTATTGTTATTTTTAAGTGCCATCAAGTTGTCTCTGACTCATAGCAACTCTATGTAAAACAGAACGAAACACTGTCCAGTTGTGCACCATTCTCACAATCCTTGTTACATGATCCCATCATTTTAGCCACTGTGTCAATCCATCTTGATGAGTTTTTCCCTCTTTGGCTGAGGTTTCGCTTTACCAAGCATGACATTTTTCTCCAGGGAATGGTCCCTTCTGAAAACTAGACCAAAGTAGCTGAGAAGAAGTCTGGTCTTTCTAACTCCCAAGAATCATTCCAGCTGCACTTCTTCCAGCACAGATTTGTTTGTTCTTCTGGCAGTCCATGGTACTTCCAATATTCCTCAACAACACCACAACTCAAAAACAACAACTCTCCTTCGATCTTCCTTATTTGCTGTCCAGTTTCACATGCATATGAGGCAATTGGAAATACCATGGCTTCAGTTGGCAGCAGACTTGTCAAGTGCAATAGGACGTCTGATTTTTTGACTGCTGCTTCTGTGGATTTTGATTGTGGATGCAAGTAAAATTAACTATTTGATAACATCATTCTTTTCTCCATTTATCAAGATACTGGTTATTGATCAAGTTGTGAGGATTTCCGTTTTCTTTATATGGAGATGTAGGCCATATGGCAGACTTTAATCTTCATCAGTAAGTGCCTCAAGTTATTTCAGCAAGCAAGGTTGTGTCATATGCATATAGTAGGTTGTTAATGGGCCTTACTCCTATCATGATGCCACATTCTTGTTCATATAGTCCAGCTTCTCGGCTAGTTTGCTCAGCATACAGATTGAATAAATATAGTGAAAAGATACAACCCTGACACACCACTTTCTGATTTTAAACAGTGCAGTATCCTCTTGTTCTATTAGAATGAGAGCCTCCTGGAATATATACAGGTCATTTATGAGCACAATTAAGTATTCTGGAATTCCCCTTCTTTGCAATGTTATCCTTAATTTATTATGATCCACATAGCTGAATATTTTTACATCGTCAACAAAACACCAGCAAACATCTTTCTGGTACTCTTTTTTTTCAGCAGAGATCCATTTGACATCAGCAATGATATCCCTCATTCCACATCCTTTTCTGAATCAAGCTTGCATTTCTGGAAGTTCCCTGTCAATATACTGCTGCAACCTTTTTAATTACCTTCAAAATTTCACAAGAGTGTATTGTTAATGATATTGTTTGTTAATTTACACATTCTGTGGGATCATCTTTCTTTGGCATGGGTAAAGATATGGATCTCTTCCAGTCAGTTGGCCAAGTAGTTGTCTTCCAAATTACTTACCATAGCAAAGTAAATACCTCCAGTGCAGCATCCTTTTGTTGATACATCTCAGTGAGCATTCTGTCAATTCCTGAAGCCTTGTTTTTCACCAATACCTTTAATGCAGCTTCAATTTATTCCTTCAGTACTATTAGTTCTTGATTATATTCCACCTCCAGAAATAGTTCAACATTGACCAATCTTTTGATACAATGATTCTGCATATTCCTTCCATCTTTTTTTTTTTTTTTTTGATGCATCCTGCATCACTGGATATTTTTCTCACAGAATCTTTCAATATTGAATCTCAAGACTTATTTTATTTATTTATTTTTTTTCATTTCTTTCAGGTTGAGAAATGCCAAGCATATTCTTCCCTACTGATTTTCTAATCTCAGGTCTTTGCACATTTCATTATAATAATTGATTTATCTTCTTGAGTTGCTCATTAAAATCTTCTGTTTAGCTCTTTTATCTTCTCCTTTCTTCCATTTGCTTTAGCTACTCTCCATTCAAAGGCAAGTTTCAAAGTCTCTTCTGACATCCATTTTGGTCTTTTCTTCCTTTCTTAGCTTTTTAATGACTTTTTGCTTTCCTTACGTATGATGTTCTTGATGTCATCCCACAACTCATCTGGTTTTTGGTCATTGGTGTTCAATGAGTCAAATCTATTCTTTAGAGAGTCTCTAAATTCAGATGACATATAATCAATGTCATATTTTGGCTCTTGTGGGCCTATTTTAATTTTTTACATCTTTGACTTGAACTTGCATATGAGCAATTCATAGTCTGTTCCACAATCAGTTCTTTTCACCAGTGCAGTCAATCTGATTCTTGTGTGTTTCATCTGATGTGGTCCCCACGTGTATTTGACATTTATGTTTTTGGAAAAATGTATTAAGTCACTTGTCTTGCAAAATTCTATCAAATTATCTGTGCCATCATTTCTATCACCAGGGCCATATTTTCCAAGTACTGGTGATTCTTCTTTGTTTCCAACTTTCTCATGCCAAAAAATAGAAATAATCAGTACAACTTGATTGCATAATTTGTCAACCTCAAACTGCAGAAGTCTGTCAAAATCTTCCATTTTTTTCATTTTTTGGCTTTAGTGGTTGATGGGTAAATTTGAATAATAGTAGTATTAACTGTTACAACTAGCACTACTATTATTCAATAATAGTATTATCTGGCTCTGCTCAGCTTTCAGTTTCTCATACAGTGGTGACTTGCATGTTTCTGTGAAGCTGGAGGCTATGCCAATGATATTTCAAATACAAGCAGAGTCATCTGTAGTGGAGAGGTTTCAGCAGAGCTTCCCGACTAAGATAGACTTGGAAGAAGAAAGGGGCCATCCATGTCCCAAAAAACTGGCCAGTGAAACCCTTCAAATAACAGTGAAACACTGTCTGATATATTCCTGGAAAACTTTATATATTAATAGCCTTGAAACATTGTCCAACATAGTGGCAGAAGATGAACTCCTCAGGTTAGAAGGCACTCAACATACAACTGGGGAAGAGCTGCCTCCTCAGAGTAGAAGCAAACTTAGTAATGTGGATGCAGTAAGATATCAGGACCTCCATTTCCTGATGTGGTGTGACTCCAAATAAGAAGAAATAGCTATAAACATCCATTAATAATCAGAACATAGAATTTACGAATACAAAACCAGGAACATTGGAAATTGTCAAAAATGAAATGGAACACATAAATATCAGTATCCTAGGCTTTAGTGAGCTAAAATTGACTGGTTTGGGCCATTTGGAATCAGACAACCATATGATCTACCATGTGGGCAATGACAAATTGAGGAGGAGTGGCATGATGTGCATTGTTATACAGAATTTTTGACGGCACGTAACAACAACAACAACAACAATCCTAAAGTACAATGCTGTCAATGATAGGATTATGCACCTACTAGGAAAATCAGTTAATACTATTATTATTCAAATCTATGTACCAACCACCAAAACCAAATAGGAGGAAATTGAAGATTTTCACCAATTTCTGCAGCCTGAAATTGACCAAACATGCAATCAAGATGTGATTATTTTCACTGGTGATTACAAAAGTTGGAAATAAAGAAGAATCACAGGTACTTGGAAAATATGGCACTGGTAATAGCAATGGCACTGGAGATCACATGATAGAATTTTACAAGACCAACGACTTATTCATTGCAAATACCATTTTTCAACAACATAAACAGTGGCTATACACATGAACTTTGCCCCATGGAGTGCACAGGAATTAGAATGACTATGTCTATGGAAAGAGACAATGGAAAAGCTCAATATTTTCAGCCAAAACAAGGTCAGGAGCTGCCTGTGGAAAAAAGCATCAACTGCTCATATGCAAGATCAAGTTGAAGCTGAAGACAATTAAGTCCATGGGAGTCAAAATATGACCTTGATTATATCCCTCCTGAATTTAGAGACCATGTAATGAATAAATTTGATACATCATACACCAATGATTGAAACCAGAAGAATTGTGGGATGACATTAAGAATATCATCCATGAAGAAAAAAAAAGGTCACTCAAAAGACAGAAAGGGAAAAAAGACCAAAATGGATTTGAGAAGATGCTGAAACTTGTCCTTGAATGGAGAGTATTTAAAACAAATGGAAGAAACGACAAGAAAAAAGCATCGAACTAAAGATTTCAAAGAGTAGCTTGAGAAGACAAAGTCAATTATTATAATGAAATGTGCAAAGACCTGGAGTTTGAAAAACAAAAGGGAAGACTTGCTTAGCATTTCTCCACCTGAGAAAACTGAGAAAAGAATTTAAGCCTCAAGTTGCAATACAGAAATATTCTATGGATGAAATATTGAACGATGCAGGAAACATCAAAAGAAGTTTGAAGGAATACACATAGTCACTGTACCAAACACAACTGGTCAATGTTCATATGCTCATCCATTTCAGGTGGTTTTAAAATCAAGAACTGAAGCTATGGAAAAGAAGTCGAAGCTGCACTGAAGGAATTGGCTAAGAACAAGTTTCCAGGAATTGATGGAATGCTCACTGAGATGTTTCAATAAATGGAAGTCAACTGGAGACACTCACTAGTCTATGCCAAGACACCTGGAAGACAGCTCCATGGCCAACAGACTAGAAGAGATCCATATTGGTACCCACTCAAAAGAAAGGTGACCCCAAAGAATGTGGAAATTATCAAACAATATCAATAATATCACACACAAGTAAAATCTTACAGAAGATAATTCAAAAATGGTTTCAGCACTTTACAGACAGAGAACTTCCAGAAAAGCAAGTTGGGTTCAGAAGAGGATGTGAAATGAGAGATATCATTGTTGATATCAGATGGATCTTCACTGAAAGCAAAGAATACCAGAAAGATGTTGACTTGTGTTTTATTGACTATGGAAAAACATTAAACTGTGTGGATCATAACAAATTTTGCATAATATTGAGATGAAAGGAAATTCCAAAACATTTAATTGTGCTCACAAGGAACCTGTACAGAAACCAGGAGGCTATCATTCAAACAGAACAAGGGGATACTGCATGGTTTAAAATCAGGAAGGGAGTGTGTCAGGTTTATATCTTTTTTTTTTACCATACTTATTCAATCTACATGCGGAGCAAGTTATCTGAGATGTTGGACTGTATGAAGAAGAGCATGGCATCAGGATTGGAGGAAGACTCATTAACAACCTGCATATACAGATGACACAACATTGCTTCCTGAAAGGATAAATTTGAGCACTTACTGAAGAAGATTAAAGACTACAGTCTTCGGTATTACCTCTCATCATAAAGAAAATGAAAACCCTTACAATTGGTCCAATAAGCTGATGTTTTTGTTGGTAGGTGCTGTTGAGTTGGCTCTGACACATAGGACCTTATGGACAACAGATGAAACACTGTCTTGTCCTCTGCCAGCCTCACAATCCTTGCTATACCTGAGCCCATCCTTGCAGCCACTGTGTCAATTCATCTCATTGTGGGCCTTCCTCTTTTTCGTTGAGCCTCAATTTTATCAAGCCTGATATCCTTCTCCAAGAAATGGCCTCTTCTGACAATATTACTAAACTAAGTAAGACTATAATGTAAGACAAAGTCTGGCCATTCTTGCTTCAAAAGAGCATTCTGGCTGCACTTCTTCTAGGATAGATTTATTAGTTCTTTTGTTAGTCCATGGTACCTTTAGTATTCTTTGCCAACACCACAACACAAAAGCATAAACTCTTTTTCAGTCTTCCTTGTTCATTGTCCAGCTCTCACATGCATATGAGGTGACTGAAAATACCATGGCTTGTGTCAAGCACACCTTAGTCTTCAAGGAGATATCTTTGCTCTTCAGCACTTGAAAGAGATCTTTTGCAGGAAATTTGTCCAGTGCAATATGCCATTTGATGTCTTGACTGCTGCTTCCATTGTCCTTGATTGTGGAACCGAGTAATATGAAATTTTTGACAACTTCAATCTTTTCTCCATTTACTGTGATACTCTTTACTGGTCCAGTTTTGAGGATTTTCATTTTCTGTATGTTGAAATATAATCCATAATGCAGACTGTAATCTTACTCTTCATCTGTAAGTGCTTCACATCCTCCTCACTTCCAGCAAACAAAGCTGGGTCATCTGCATATTGTGGGTTGTTAATGAGTCTTCCTCCAATCCTGATGCTGTGTTTTTCTTCATATAGTCCAGCTTCTTGGATTATATGCTCAGCATACAGATTGAATAAGTATAGTGGAATTATACAACCCTGACAGGCTCCTTTCCTGATTTTTAACTATGCAGTATCCCCTTATTCTGTTTGAATAACAGCCTCCTGGTTTATGTACAGGTTTGTCATAAGCACAATTAAGTGTTCTGGAATTCCCAATTCTTCTAAATGTTACCCATTAATATTATCCATAATGTGTTATGATCCACATAATCAAAAACTTTTTCATAGTCAATAAAGCACAAGTAATCTTTCTACTATTCTTTGCTTTCAGCAAAGGTCCATCTGACATCAGCAGTGATATCCCTCATGCCGTGTCCTCTTCTGAATCCAGTTTGCATTTCTGGAAGTTCTCTGTCAATATACTGAAGCAACTGTTTTTGAATTATCTTCACTAAGATTATACTTCCATGTGATATTAATGGTATTATTTAATAATTTCCACATTCTGTGAGATCACCTCTCTTTGGAATGAATACAAATAAAACTGGAAGAAATTTACTTGGAAGAGATTCAGTCTCTTGGCCAAGTAGCTTTCTTCCAGTTTTCTTGGCACAGACAAGTGAATGCCTTCAGTGTGACATTCATTTTTTGAAATATCTCAATGAGTATGCTGTCAATTCCTGGAGCCTTGTTCTTTGCCAATTCCTTCAGTGCAGCTTCTACTTCTTCCTTCAATACCACTGGTTCTTGATCATAAGCCACTTCCTGAAATGGATGAACATTCACAAATTGTTTTTGGTACAGTGATTGTGTATTCCTTACATCTTCTTTTGATGCTTCCTACATCACTCAACATTTTTTCCCATATAATCTTTCAATATTGCAACTCAATGCTTGAAGTTATTCTTCAGTTCTTTCAGCTTGTGAAATGCTGAGTATGTTCTTCCCTTTTATTTTTCTAACTCCAGATCTTTACACAGTTCATTATAATAATTAACTTTGTCTTCTTGAGCCGCTCATGATAAATGGAGAAAAGATAGAATTTGTCAACAATTTCATAACGCTTGCATAATCAACACTAGTGGAAGCAGCAGTTAAGACATCAGATAACTATTGCACTGGATAAATCTGCTCCAAAAGACATTTTAAAGTGTTGAAGAGCAAAGATATCACTTTGAAGACTAAGGTGCACCTAACACAAACCATATCACCTCAAATGCAGGTGAGAGTTGGACAACAAATAAGGAAGACCAAAGGAGATTTGATGTTTTGAGTTGTGGTGTTGGTGAAGAATATCAAAAGTACCATGTACTGCCAGAAGAACAAACAAATCTGTCCTGGAAGAAGTGCAAGAAAAAGTGTAAGAGAGAATGGCCAGACTTCATCTCACCTAATTTGGTCATATTGTCAGAAGGGACCACTCCCTGGAGAAGGATATCATTCTTGTTAAAGTGGAGGGTCAATGAAAAAGGCAAAATCTGTCAACAATATTTATTGACACAGTGGTGGCAGCAATGGGCTCAGGTATAACAAGGATTGTGAGGCTGAAACAGGACCAGACAGTGTTTTGTTCTGTTGTCCATAGGGTCGCTATGAGTCAGAGCCATCTGAACAGCACCTAACAACAGTAACAACAGTATTAACTGGTCTTCCTTGTAGGTGTATAGGTATTTTCCTATCACTGACAGCATTGTACTTCAGGATAAATCTTGGAACGTTTTTTTGTGATGGTGAATGCCATGCCATTCCTCTTTAGTTGTCATAATCTGCATAGTAGATCATATGATTGCCTCACTCAAAATGGCCAAAAACAATCCAGGTCAGCTCACTAACACCTAGCATATTGATCTTCATGCATTCCTTTTCATTTTTAACAATTGCCAATTTTCCTAGACTCATATATCATTCATTACATGTTCTTATTAGTAATGGATTTTTGCAGCTGTTTCTTCCCATTTAGAGTCATACCTCATCAGCAAATGAAGGTTCTGAAAGCTTTACTCTATCCAGGGCATTAAGATCAAGGAGACAGCTCTTCCTCAGTTGTGTTTTGAGTGCTTTCTGACCTGAGGGGCTTATCTTCTGGCACTATATTAGACAATGTTTCAGGACTACTCATAAAGTTTTCCAGTAATATGGCAAACAGTGCTTCACTGCTATTCATAAGAGTTTCACTGGCAAATTTTTTGAAAAGTTGATGGCTCCTTCCTTCTTTCCAGCCAGTCTTAGTCTGGAGGTTCCTCTGAAACCTGTCCACCATGGGTGACCCTGCTGGTATTTGAAATACCACTGAGAGAGCCTCTACCCTCACAGCAATATGCTAACCACCACAGTACCACAAACCGACAGATGAGAATATGTTGAACAGATACATAAAAAGATAAATAAATATATGATTATGAATATAAATATACTTTTGTTTAATTATATGCTATTATTGTAAAGCTCTGGTAACATAGTGCCTAAGGCACTTGACTGCTAACCAAAAGGCTGGCAGTTCAAACCCACCAGCCACTTCCTGGAAGGAAGGTTGGGCAATCTTCTTCCAAAATACACTGCCTTGGAAACCCAAGGAGGGGTCGCTATGAGTCGGGTCCAACTTGATGGCACATAACAACAACAACAACATAATTAGATAATATAATATCTTGTTTAAAAAAGGGGGTATTATGAACCTCATTTAAAAGAAAAGAGTAACTTAGACTGCCATTTTAAATAACTTGCATCATATTACATAGCTAACAGGGTCACAACTGAATCACCCATTAATACATGGGTATTAATACACTTCAATTCACAGCCCAAGATCCTTGCATTCGGAAGGAAGGTTGGGCAATCCTACTTCCGTAGTGATACTGCCTCGGAAACCCAAGGAGGGGTCGCTATGAGTCAGGGCTGACTCGACGGCACATAACAACAACAACAACAATGGTTGTAATATCTGAAATATGTTTGTACAGGATTCATAGAGAAAGAGAGATGAAATGATAACCCTGATGTTTGTAATTGCAATACAGTTATAAGAGGTTATAATTATCAAAATCAGATAATGACCACTAAATGAAAATAATCTTTCTCAATAGCTTGATTTTTTGCTTATATTTTAATTTTCATATATTTGAGGCATAAGTAAGCCTCAATTAAGATGGCTAGATCCTTGGAACATTAGCAAGTCATGTATTTACATATATTTTCTAATTAAAATATATTTCTTTGTTGTTTCAATGTGTGTGTGAATGTGTATTTGAGTGTTTAAAACACCCAGTGGTTGAGAATGGTAAGGGCAAGATCAAGAGTGAAATTGTGGACAGGCTACAGAGAAAGAGTTGAAAGTATCTGCAGCTTTCTAAGGAGTGACCTTTAGTTGTGCATTTTCCCTTTCTAGTCTAGTCCTTGTATGCTTCAAGCTTCCTTCATTAAAATGTAATTCAGATAATAACTAATTCAAATACCTTTCAAGATAGAACATCAGTCAATGTTTTTTAAATTCCTTTTCTTTAACAAATTATAGTAATTACATTGAAGAAATAGGTAATTTTACAAAAAAATTAACTATTTATATTTTAATAAAAAATATTCCAAACTTTTATGTAATGAAAGAATTTACAAAAATGGAAACTTAGACATAATGATAAAGTCAGCTACCATTAAATTTTGTGTGAAGAACCAATCTTTGAAGCTTCAGAATACTCATAAGAACTTAACTATGTTTTCACTATGAATTACTTTTATCCCAGCAGGAAACACACAGCATAAAACTAACATAATGGATTTGAAGTGAATATTAGTTACTGGAAATGCAGGTAAGAGTTTCCACCGTACAAGGAAATCATCAAAAAAGTGAGACTGAATTGTACAGCATAAATCAGAACACCCTCTAAACTACTGGTTAAGAAATCTGAAATGTTGCTTTGCTATTTTTGAGCATTCTAGCTTGGAAGCATAATGAAGAATAGAGAATATGAGCATAGAGAAATATAAATTAAAAAAATGTATGAGAGAAAAAGAGTTTGGAGAGTTACTTGGGAAAGAAATATGAAGGAAAAGAATATAAATTATATCATCAGCTACCTGAGTGTGATTTAAAAGCAGATCATTCATACATGGAGAATCCCTTAGCTCTAAATGATGAAGGGAATACTAAATATTTATATATAGCTAGAAAGGAAACACATATCTTTGTGGCTCGATTATAACAGTATGTGGAAATTTTTTATTTGAGCAAAGGTGATCCAAAGCCAAAATTAAATGGAAAAATTATGTATCTATATTTATCTATGCATTTATTCATTTGTATTTCAGATCTAAAGCAGGAACAATGATGAAAATAAGCACCACAAATAGTGACAACTTGAAAAAAAAACAGGAATTACATATTTGCAGATATATTTCTGGTTTGGTAGGAGTGGTGATGGTGGTGCTTGCATGTGTGTGAGTGTGTGTGCATGTGTGCACGTGTGCACATAATATAATTAATATCATAGTGCTTATACACTCCAGTAAATGGTTTATCCAATATAAATAAAATTAAAAAGCTTCTAAGATATTTTTCTAAAAGTACTTATTGACTATTTCAGTTTTCCAAAATATATTTGTTGTTGTTGTTATGTGTCGTCGAGCCAGACCCAACTCATGGAGACCCCTCCTTGGCTTTCCGAGGCAGTAACACTATGGAAGTAGATTGCCCAACTTTCCTTATGAGGAGTGGCTGGTGGGTTTGAACCACCAGCCTTCTGGTTAGCAGTCAAGTGCCTTAGGCACTATGCTACCAGTACCTAAGGCATATATATATATATATATATATATATATATATAGGATATACATATGAACAGGAATGTTATAACATGTATGTAAACACAGGTCTCCTAGATGTAATTGACAGGTGCATTTCAAAAGTTGTTGTTGTTAGGTGATGTCCAGTCATGTCTTACTCATAGCAACCCTATGCACAACAGAACGAAACACCTCCTGGTCCCGCACCAGCTCCACGATCCCTGCTATACCCAAGACCATTGTAGTAGCCACTGTGTCAATCCATCTTGTTGAGGACCCTCCACCTTACCAACCATGATATCCTTCTCCAGGGAATTGTCCCTTCTAATAACCTGACCAAAGTAGTTGAGACAAAGTCTGGCCATTCTCACTTCCAAGGAGCATTGCGGCTGCACTTCCTCCAAGACAGATCTGTTAGCTCTTTTAGCAGTCCATGGTACTTTCAGCATTCTTCGCCAGCATCACAACTGAAAAGCATCAATTCTTCTTGGTCTTCCTTATTCATTTTCCAGCTCTCACATGCATATGAGGCAATTGGAAATATCATGGCTTGTGTCAGGTGCACCTTAGTCCTCAAGGAGATATCTTTGCTCCTCAACACATGAAAGAGTTCCCTTGCAGCCAACTTGCCCAGTGAGATAGGTTATCTAATGTCCTGACTGCTGCTTCTATTGGCATCGATTATAGAACCAAGCTATGTGAAATCTTTAACAACTTCAATATTTTCTCCATTTATCATGATGCTGCTTATTGGTCCAATTGTGAGGACTTTTGTTTTCTTTATATTGAGATGTAATTCATACTGTAGACTATATTCTTCAGTTTGCATCAGTAGGTGCTTCAAGTCATCCTCACTTTCAGCAAACAAAATTGTGTTGTCAGTGTATCGCAGGTTGTTAATGATTCTTCCTCCAATCTTGATGCCACATTCTTCTTCATATAGTCCAGGTTCTCAGATTATTTGCTTGGCATACAGATGGAATAAGTATGGGGAAAGGATACAACCCTGACACACTCCCTTCCTGATTTTAAATGATGCAATGTGCCCTTGTTCAGTTCAAACAGAAGCCTCCTGGTCTATATTCTAGTTCCTCATGAGCACAATCAAGTGTTCTGGAATTCTCATTCTTCTCAACGTCATCCACAATTTGTTATGATCTACACAATCAAATACCTTTGTATAGTCAATAAAACACAAGTAAACATCTTTCTGGTATTCTTTGCTTTGAGCCAGGATCCATTTGAAAGCAGCTATGATATCCCTTGTTCAACGTCATTTTCTGGATCCAGCTTGCACCTCTGGAAGTTCTCAGGCAATACACTGGTGCAATCGTTTTTGAATTATCTTCAGTAAGATCTTACTTGTGGGTGATATTGATGACATAGTTTGATAATTTCCACATTATGTGGGATCACTTTTCTTTTAAATGGGTACAAATGTGGAACTCTTTCAGTTAGTTGGCCAGGTAGCTGTTTTCCAAATCTCTTTGTATAACCAAGTGAGTGCCTCCAGTGGGACATCTCTTTGTTGAGTTATCTCAATGAATATTCCATGAACTCCTGGAGCCCTGTTCTTCCCCATTTCCTTCAGCGCAGCTTTGACTTTTTCCCTGAGTACCATTGGTTCTTGATCATATGGCACCTCCTGAAATGGGTGAAGATCTACCAGTTTTTTTTGGTACAGTGACTCTGTATATTCCTTCCATCATCTTTTGATGTTTCCTGCATCATTCAATATTTTGCCCATAAAATCTTTCAATAGTGCAACTTGAGGCTTAAATTTGTTCTTCAGTTTTTAAGCTTGAGAAATGCCAAGTGTGTTCTTCCTTTTTGGTTTTCTAACTCCAAGTCTTTGCACATTTCATTATAGCAATTGGTTTGTCTGCATGAGTTGCTCTTTGAAATCTTCTATTCAGCTTTTTTATCTTGTTATTTCTTCCATTTACTTTAACTAGTCTCCACTCAAGGGCAAGTTTCAGTGTCTCTTCTGTCATCCATTTTGGCGTTTTCTTCTTCTCTCATCTTTTTAGTGACCTCTTGCTTTCTTCACAGATGTTGTTCTTGATGTCATCCTATAATTCTTCTGGTTTTTGGTCATTGGTGTGCAATGCATCAAATCTATTCATTATATGGTCTTTAAATTCAGAAGGAATATATTCAAGATCATATTGAGGCTCTCATGGACTTGTTTTAACTGTCTTTAACTTCAAGTTGAACTTGCATATGAGCAGTCAATGGTCTATTCCACAATCAGCTTCTGGCCTAGTTTTGACTGAAGATATTGAGCTTTTCCATTGCTTCTTACCACAGGTGTAGTCAATCTGATTCCTGTGTATTCCATCTGGTGAAGTCCACATGTATAGCCACTATTTATGCTGTTGAAAAAAAGGTATTTGCAATGAAAAATCATTGTTCTTGGAAAATTCTATCATGCGTTCTCCAGGATTATTTCTGTCACCAAGGCCAACTTTTCCAACTACTGGTGATTCTTCTTTTTTTCTAACTTTTGCATTCCAGTCACCAGTGATAATTAACATATCCTGATTGCATGTTCGGTCAGTTTCAGACTGCAGAAGCTGATAAAAACTTCAGATTTCCTCATCTTTGGCTTTGGTGGTTGGTGCATAAAATTGAATAGTAGTTGTATTAACTGGTCTTCTTCATAGGCATATGGATATTATCCTATCACTGACAGCATTGTACTTTAGGACAGATCTCAAAACATCCTTTGTGATGATGAACGCCATGCCATTCTTCTTCAAATTGTCATTCCTGGCATAGTAGACCACATGATGGTGTGATTCAAAATGGCCAAAAGCAGTCCATTTCAGCTCACTAATGCCTAGGATATCAATCTTTATGCACTCAATTTCATTCTTGACAACATCCAATTTTCCTAGATTCATGCTTTGTACATTCCATGTTCTGATTATTAATAGATCTTTGCAGCTATTTCTTCTCAATTTGAATCATGCCATGGAAGCAAATGTCAAAGCTCACCAGAACTTATTCTGAAAACTTAGTTTACCATTTTTCAGTAGTGTGGCCATAGATACATTTCATCTCTTCAACTTCTGTTTCTCATTTGTATTATCTAAATAGTAAAATCTATTTCATGAGGAGGGCTCAGGATTAAAAACTACTTCTTAACACAATGCCTGAGAAAGAGTAATCACTGAATGATTATAAATATAATACAATATAATATAATACAATTATACATAATATAATTATATTATATTATATATAATTATATTATTATATAATATAAAGCAATATAATGATCTTTCAGTTGCTAATCAAAAGATCGGTAGTAGCACTGAAGGAGAAAAGTTGAGGCATTGTATTTCCATAAAGATTGCAGCATGGAAAACCTTGAGATAGTTCCACTCTGTCCTATAGGTTCACTATGAGTTGTAATCAACCCAACGGCACACAACAAATAATAAAATACAATTAACATACTATTTAAAATTCAGGAAATTAGTGGTAACACAAGTGCACAAATGAAAATTCATAGCATTTTTTTTTTTTTTTTTTGATGGGCCAAAAGTATGGCTGTGAATGTAGCAAGAGATTGTGGATATTAATTACAATGTAAACAATAAAACATGTAGAGAGTGAAAATACCCAACCAATCCTCAAACTTCATTTGTATAAACCAAAACCAAACCCAGTGCTGTGGAGTCAATTTCAACTTACAGTGACACTCTAGGACAGAGTAGAACTGCCCCATTGGATTTTGAGGCTGTAAATCTTTACGGAAGCAAACTGCCACATGGATTGCAATTGGTGACTTTTCATTTATCACCTAAACTAACCACTGTACTACCAGAGCTCCTTCATTTATGTTGTTTTTGTTGTTGTTAGGTGTGTTCTAGTCAGCTCCAACTCAGAGAAACCATATGTTGGACCAGGCTCACAATTCTTGATTTCCTGAGCCCATCATTGAAGCCACTGTGTCAATCCATATAGTTGACATCATACCCTTTTTTGCTGGCCCTCCATCCCTCCATTTTACCATGCATGATATCTTGCTCCAGGGAATGGTCCCTTCTGATAACATGTCCAAACTAGGTGAGATGAAGTCTGGCCATTCTTGCTTCCAAGGAGCATTCTGGCTGCACTTCTTCCTGGACAGATTCACTAGTTCTTTTGGCAGTCCATGGTATTTTCAATATTCTTCACCAACATCATGACTCAAAAACATCGACTCTTGCTCTCTCTACCTATTCATTGTCCAGCTTCCACATGCATATGAGGTGATTGAAGATACCATGGCTTGAGTTAGCCACACTTTAGTCTTCAAAGAGTTGTCTTTGCTCTTCTGCTCTTGAAAGAGGTCTTTTGAAGCAGATTGCCAAGTGTAATACATTATCTAATTTCTGGATTGCTGCTTCCATTTGTGTTGCTTGTGCAACCAAGTAACAGGAAATCTTTGACAACTTCATTCTTTTCTCCATTCATTGAGATGCTGCTTATTGGCCCAGTTGTGAAGATTTTTGTTTTATTTAGGTTGAGAAATAATCTATAACACATCCATTCTGCATACTGTAGTCTTTAATCTTCATCAATAAGTACTTCAAGTTATCTTCATTTTCAGCAAGCAAGGTTTTGTCATCTGCATATATGAGGTTGTTAATGAATCTTCCTCCAATCCTGATGCTACATTCTTCTTCATATAGTTTAGCTTCTCAAATTATTTGCTCAGCATACAGATTGAATAAGTATGGTGAAAGGATACAACCCTGACACACACTCTTCCTGATTTTAAACCATACAGTATCCCCTTGTTCTGTTCAAATGAGACTCCTGTTCAATGTATATGTTCTCATGAGCACAAGTGTTGTGGAATTCCCATTCTTCTCAAGGTTATCTATAATTTGTTATGACTACACAGTTGAATGCTTTTGCTTAGTCAATAAAACACAAGTAAACATCTTTCTGGTATTCTTTGCTTTCAACCAAGATCCATTTGACATAAACAATGATATCCCTCATCCCAACTCCTCTTCTGAATCCAGCTTGCATTTGTGGAATTTCCCCAACAATATACTGCAGTAACCATTTTTGAATTATCTTGAACAAGAATTTATTTGTGTGTGCTATTAATAATATGATTCTATAATTTCCAAATTTTGTGGGATAAACTTTCTTTGAAGTGTTACAAATACAGACCTTTTCCAGTCAGTTGGCCAGGTAGCTGTCTTCCAAATTTCTTGACATAGACTTCTAAGTGCAACCAACATGACATTCACTTATTAAAATGTGTCAGTGGGTATTCTGTCAATTCATGTATAATCATTATTAAATGTCTTCACTTAAAATATACTCTGCATTTAAAATATATGCAGACATATTCAGAGACACAGACACAGAAATATTTTAATAAGATACGATTGTACATGTTCTACAATGTCATTTCTTATTCATCAGTATATATTAGAGATGTTTCAACATCTTTGCTTGCAAATATATATTATATAAATGCATAGATTTTAATATCTGGAAATATACTAAATTTTAAATAATATTTTTTTTTCTCTTTGGGTATATATTAAGATTTAAAACAGTGTTTTTACAATTATCAGTCATATATGTATTCTTATTTATATATTTACACTTGTTTTTATAGAACTAATTTGTTAACTGTTTAGACTTAAAATTTTTCAAAAAAATCATGCAAATCTGCATCCAAAAAATAATTTACTAACCTATTTAGAAACCTTATATTGTTGTTTGAAAATATTCCTTATAGATTTTTTAGCCTGCATATTAACAGATTTCTAAATGTTTGCCAACCTGGAGTTGGGAGTTCTATTGTTCTGAATTTTATATCCCTGAATTTTTATATATTAAAACATATAATGTTGTATGTTTCTTATGTGTTTGTGCATCATAGTTTGGGGGTTTGGGGCATATTTTTCTATTGGAAAATTTATTTTCTAGAAAACCAAGAAGGGGTTGTATTGAGTTGGATCTGACTCAAGGGCAATGAGTTTGGTTTTAGTTTTGTTAAATTTGAAAAAGCTATTTGTTTTGTTAAATTTGATAAAACTATTGTTTGTTTACACATGTTGAGAATACTATCTTTCTTGTCTACCATTTGTCTTTTACTTAATTTATGGTATATTCTGCTTTCCTCAAATTAAATTTAATAGATACTTTAATATGTAAAGTCTTTCTTTCATGAATCCCAATGATTTTTCCCTGCATTAAGATCTACAACACATGAAATAACAAACTTTTTTTGAACTTTTTTGCAATTTTGTAATCAACTTTTAAAATTGCATAAAAATAAGCACAGTGCTTAAAATAGTCTCTTTCCAAAGAGAAATAAACAGATAAAGTTAACTATGTTAGTGTTTGCTTTCTCCACAAAGAACCTACTTTAGCATCCACATTCTACTCTGAAACATGTTTTTATACTGACAAATTAAAATTGAATTTACTTTTAAGTACAACTTTCTGTACTTTGTCACTTTATGATTTTCATTATTCAAATTCAATGAGAATAATTACTTAATGTGTCTATCTTTTCCCCAGGAACTAGCATTTTGTAACTGGCATTATTTATTTATTTATTTATTTGCAAAAAAGAAATGTTTATCTTAATTAATGTCTGCAATCCTATATAT
>NW_006922362.1:784432-791718 GCF_000298275.1 Orycteropus afer afer
GACAACCATGGCTGGTTTCATTAAATTATATTCAATTAATTATGTTTCTAATTGAGTTCTATTCATTTTATTCCTGTTAAAATAAGATTGTATAAAATTTCATTTGTACCCTAAGTCATATATGAATTCAGTTTGAGACATAGATAGAAGTATTGTTTCTGACACTAGAATCAGCAAAGGGTAACAGACAATAACATGGCTGATTACTAAAGTAGATGATGTAAATTCAACTACATTTCTATGCATTAAAACCTTCAGAATCCCTGAATTTTAATGTAAAATACAATGAAGTGTATCAAATGAGATTCCCCTATCTCTCTGAGTAATAATGTGGTTAAATCACAGTCTGAACATTTTAAAGGACAAAAAAAAAAAAAAAAAAAAAAAAAGCTTTAAAAACCTTTGCCTCACTTAGTTTCAAGAATATCTCATTTTATTTCAAACCCTCATTGAACTTTTCTACACGTTCTTCCATGACTGACTTTTACAATATTAGTGCCTTAGTTGTCACCTCACCTAAAGAACCAGAAACAAGAATGGAGAATGACTCCAAGGCAGGATACCATCTAGTAATTAGACGTGATGAAACTAAAGATGCAGAAGTGTTGGGAAAAAAAAAAAAATGATTCATGTATTTCAGCTATGACAGGGTGTCTGCTTAACCATGCCCTATTCAGAGTGATGAACAGTAGTGGCACTTAAGTAGCATAAGCTTTTAAAAATACAAAACCATAACCTATAATTTGCCTCTGAAGGGAATTCAACTTAAAATGAAGCTCCAGTTTTTCTAATAAATGGCAAAATTCAGATATTATTGTGCCTGTGAGACCTAACTTGATTAAGACATAAAATATCACTAGACAGTTTTAAGCAGTATAAAGAGAAGGCAGAATAACTATTTTTTCTTCAAGGATTCAAGTGACCCCTATTACTCTACAACATGAAAAATGCACAAAGGCTGTATATGAGTATAATCAAATAACAAAGGGAAAACATAGTCTAGTGGTTAATAGCATGACCTTCAGGGTTCTGGTGATACTGTGGTTAAAATACTCAGCTGCTAACCCAAACCAAAGGTTGACAGTTTGAACCCACCAGCCTCTCCATGGAAGAAAGATATGGCAGTATGCTTCAGTGAAGATTTACAGTCTTAGAAACCTGATGGGGAAGTTCTGTGCTGTTATAAATGCTTGCTATGAGTTGGAATTGATGGGAAGGCAGTGAGTTTCATCTTTTTTCTTGGTGCAGAGGCAGATTGACAGCCTGAATTCAATCCCTGGCTTCAATGCTTTCAACCTGCATGACTATGATCAAGTTCTTAAACCCCTCTATGACCCAGTTGCTCAGTTTTAAAATATGGAAAGTAAGTATACCTTTCTCGTAGACTTGTTATAATGACTAAGTGTTTTGAAGTTTATAAAACAGAGAACTGTTTCACATATATCTTTTACATATACATATGTGAAGTGGGGAGACAGCATAATATTGTAATGAATTATCAGAATTATAATTATCAGAATGAATTATCAGAATCGTAATTATCAGAAATGTTGCACTGTAATTATAGTATGATGGAAAATTTGTAAAGTGGGATAAATCATGTAGTTATGGTAGTTACTTAAATTTTTAAACAAGTGCTGTTTGGGACCAAGGTATTAGCAAGAGAGTTGTAGGTATAATTTACAGATATGGTCAAGAAAATCTTTTGTAGGGTGAGTAGGTAAACAGTTATTGTCAAGTCAACTCTGACTCATGAAGACTCTATGTGTGTCAGAGTAGAATGTACTCCACAGGGTATTCAATGGCTGAATTTTGGGAAGTAGATCATCGGCGCTTTCTTTCAGTAATCCTCTTGGTGGACTTGAACCTCCCACCTTTCAGTTAGCAACCAATTATGTTAGCTGTTTGCAAAACCCAGGGACTTTTAGGCAGGGAGTTTTGTATTACAGTCGCTGTGTGGCAGTTATATACTTATCTCCAGAGATGGGTAGATGCCTGGTATCGATACTTTGTCAAGATAAGGGTTTCAGGCTAAATAACTAACACATGATTAATAATGTGTGTTTTTTTTTTATGTCTTAAACTTACCTGGGAGATTTCAGGAACTAGTTTCTCATTGGTAGCTTACACCAGACTGATCAGTTAGTCTGACCAAAAAAACTCACTGCCATGGAGTCAATTCTGACTCATAATGACCCCTCCCTGGGTTACCAAAGCCATATCTCCATGAAGTAGATTTCCCAGTCTTCTTTCTGAGGAGTTGCTGGTGAGTTTGAACTGCCAGCCTTCTGTTAGCAGTCAAATGCCTTAAGTACTATGCCACCAAAGCTCATTAAATATCCTGCTATGAACTTCTGGTTTGAACTCTCTTAAAACCTTAGACAATCCTGGCAGCTCAATTTGGACAAAAAGTGAGTCCTTGTGCTAATTGGAAGGAACATGGGGAAATACTGCCTAGATGTCCCTCTGACCCCTGATTTTTGCCTTCACTCTTTTTTGTTTATATTAAAAGCCATTCATGAGTATACTTTGTGGAGTCTTGTGAGCCCCTTTCACATCTAGACCTTTTGAATCTTTGCAGTAGAACTGGAGGTTAAAAGATAAAAAGGTATCATAGATGATGCTTAGAATTTTTTGCTGGATCAAATGACTAACCTAGTGTCATTTACTGAGAATGGGGCACCACTGAAATATATGTCTACATTGATGTTATGTTAGTTGCCATGCAGTCATTTAAAATTTATGGCAATCTCACGTTGAACTGCTCCTTAGAATATTCAAGGCTGTGACCTTTTGGGAATAGATCACCAGGCCTGATTTCTAAGGTCCTATTTGTGTTTCAGTTGTCAACCTTTTGGTTGATATTGGGGTGCATAATTATCAGTGCCATCTCTGCTGTTGGGACTGAATCACAGTGACCCTATGAGACAGATTATAACTGCCTCACAGGGTTTCTCAGGCTGTATAATCTTTATTGGCACAGGGATTTTCTTCTGTGAAACAACTCGTGAGTTTGAATAACCAACATTTCAATTATCAGCCAAGGACTTAACCAACATCTTCAACACTTAGAAAAAGAACAGCAAAAAAGCCTACAGTCACCAGAAGAAAGGAAATAATAAAGATTCAAGCAGCAATCTGAAATAGAAAACAGAATTTGGAAGGATTCCATCCTTTTCTGTTTTGGAATAGTTTGAGTAGGATTGATGTCAGTTATTCTCTAAATGTTTGGTAGAATTCTCCAATGAAACCGTCTGGGCCAGAACGTTTTTTGTTGGTAATTTTATTATGATGTATTCAATTTCTTCTTTTGTTATTGTTCTGTCCCACGTTTCCACTTCAGTCTGTGTTTGTCTAGGTAAGTGGTAGGTTTCTAGAAATCTGTCCATTTCTTCCAGATTTTCAAGTTTGTTGGAGTACAGTTTTTCATAGTATCCTGACATTATCCTTTTTATTTCAGTTGGTTCTATTGAGATGTCACCCATTTCATTTCTCATTCATGTTACTTTATTCTATCCTCTTTTCTTTTGTTAAATTTACCATTGGTTTGTTGATTTTATAATCTTTTCAAAAAAACTTCTAGTCTTACTGATTTTTTTCTGTTTTCTGTTTTATTGATTTCTGCTTGAATCTTTGTTATTTCCTTTCTTCTGGTGACTATAGGCTTTTTTGCTGTTCTTTTTCTAAGTGTTGGAGATGTTGGTTTAAAGTGTTGACTTTGGCTCTTTCTTCTTTTTTGGTGTGTGCATTTATTGCTATAAATTAGCTGGTGATCACTGCTTTTACTGTGTCCCAAAACTTTTGATAGGTTATGTTTTTATTCTCGTTTGATTCAAGGAATTTTTGAATTTCATTTTTTATTTCTTTTATTACCCAGTCTTTCTTAAGGTGGGTGTTGTTCCATGTGTTTGCTCTTTTTCCATTCATCTACCTATTGTTGATTTCTAATTTCACAGGATTTTGATGTGAGAAGATGTTTTGCAGTATTTCAATCTTTTTAAATTTATGAAAGCTTGCTTTATGGACTAACATGTGGTTTGTCGTGGAGAATGGCCCATGTGCACTGGAAGAAAAAATATATTGTGCTGTTGTTGGGTGAAGTGCTCTGTAGATGTCTATAAGGTAAAGTTGGAGGATGATATTGTTTATCTTTTCTATGTTTTTGTTGAGCTTCTTTCCAGTTGTTGTATCTTTCATTGAAAGTGGTGTATTAAAGTCTCCCACTATGACTTAGGTCTATGTACAGGTTCCTCATGAGTACAATTAAGTGTTCTGTAATTCCCATTATTGTCAGTGTTAACCACAATTTGTTATGATCTACCCAATCAAATGCATTTTCACAGTCAGTAAAACACAAGTAAACTTCTTTCTGGGATTTTTTGCTTTGAGCCAAGATCCACCTGACATCAGCAACGATATCCCTCATTACACATCCCCTTCTGAATCTGGCTTGCACCACTGGAAGTTCTCTGTCAATATACTGCTGCAACCCTTTTTGAATTATCTTTAGTAATATTTTACTTGCATGTGATATTAATGATATTGTTTGATAATTTCCACATTCTGTGTGATTACCTTTTTTTGGAATGAGTAAAAATAGGTATCTCTTCCAGTCAGTTGGCCATGTGGGGAGTGGTGTGTGTGCATGGGTGGGGCTGTGGGATGTTCCGATTATTAATGTATGTTTGCAGCTGTTTTTCCCATGTTGAGACATACCACATCAGCAAATGGATGTCCAGAAAGCTTTTCTCCATCCACATCATTAAGGTCAGCTCTACTCTGAGGAGGCAGCTCTTCTCCAATCACATTTTGAGTGCCTTCTGACCTGAGGGGCTCATCTTCCGGCAGTATATTGGAAAATGTTTCAGGGCTAGTTATAAAGATTTCCAGTAATATATCAGACAGCGTTTCACTGCTATTTATAAGGTTTTAATTGGCCAATTCTTTTGTAAGTGGATGGCATCTTCTTTCTTCTAAGTCTGTCTTACTCTGGAAGATCTGCTGAAACGTGTCCATCATAAGTAACCGTGTTGGTATTTGCAACTGGCGGCATGGCTTCCACCTCATAGCAACACAAGGCGCCACAGGACAATTAACTGACAGACAATTTCATCTCCCTTAGCTGTTTCAACACCCTCTGCTCACTTCCAGGCCTCCTTTAAGCTGCTTCTAAACCCCTGTGTCTGGCTTTCCTTTCCAAGCCTCCCTTAAAGCCCTGTGAAACAGCCCTGTGAAAGGGTAATTTTTTTTAATATTCACATCAACTTTTTCCCTTATTAAACAGAAACAGCATTTTCATTTTTATTAAGATCATTCCAACCATAGAGATAAAGAAAATTTTGAATGATTAAACCACAATCTTTGTGGTGATATTTTTATGTAGTAATTAGAAAATTTCACATAAATCATTCAAGTGATCATTTTAATTATTTTTGAAATATATGTTATTGTGTGTGTGTTTTGTTTTAATCATTCACCTAAAGTATTGTTCTGAGATCAACATGCTTACATTTTATCTATTTCTAAACCTTTCTAATTCCCCATAAGACTTTTCCAAATAATAAAATGGATATTGCATTTAACCAGTTGGATTTTTCCCAAACATATTTCTTCCCTGAAAGCCATACAGTATTTCAATTAAACTACTATTTCACTAATACATAATCTATTGTAATCAGAATTTCTATAAATGTGACTTTACATATTTTCTTTCCAGTAGCATACTGCTTTCATTCAGAACACGTAAAGATAGTGTACTTTTTCCATTTACTTAGCTTTGTAAATATCCCTAAGAGCTTTTAGGATATTTGCCTCTAATATAAGTGTGTGTTTATAACTGTTTATTCATGACAGTTCCAAAGTGTTTGCCAAATGATATAAGTGAATAAATAAATAACTAAATAAAATAAAAGAATCATCTTGTGGTCATTGAAATCTCCCCCAAATTTTAATTTCAGTTTTATTTAGATCCTGAACATTCATGAACTCACAGAAGTATAACCATTATTTCCTTTAAAGTAATCTGGAAATACAATTGCCACACACACACACACACACACACACACACACAAACACTTAAAGCATTTTTTACATATGTGAGGTAGTGGCCCTCCAATCAGTTTGAACTTGAAATTACAGACATTCTTATACCCATGCCATCTCTTTTCTATCTTCACATATACATGGGATTGTGTGGAACACAAACAGAAAGACATACACATGTCATGTCATTAATATATACCATCATGCACACTCCCTTTCTGTGTGTTGTACAGTCAGCTTTTGCAATGCATCACTTCAAAAATGAATACAAGATTAGTGTCCATAACAGGTATTTTTAAAAATGGTTAATTGGGAAAAAGGCAGAAAAAATTGTCAATTAGTCTTCTTTCATAATTTTATAAGGAAATAAAAGTTTCTCAACCCTACTACTCTCTACAGTGATGGTAAATTACTTTGACCATGGTTTAAATTAACAGAATTTTCAAAAAGGGTCACTATAAGCAGATCCAACTCAATGACAGTGAGTTTTATTCATTTTATTTTTATTTGTTTTTGATTTGCTTGTCTCACAGTTCTAGAGGTCTGAAACCCAAAACTGAGGTATCTGGAGGGTTGTGCTCACTCTTTTTAGTTTCTGGTAATTTTCATTTGTTCTTTGACTTATGGCCATGTTACACCAACCTCTGCCTCCGTGGTCTTCCTGCCTCCTCTTCTCTCTTAAATCTCTCCTTGCTTAACTTTTATAAGGCATTTATCATTGCATGTATGTCATACCAGGGTAATCAAGTAAAAGCTACTCCTTTGAAAATTCTTAACTTAATCACATGTTTTGCCATACAAGGTGATGTTTACTTTTTTTTTTTTTTTTGGTATACAAGGTCTTCTTCACAGGTACTTAGAGATTAAGGCACTGACCTATCTTTTGGAGGACCATAAGTAATCCCACTACAAACACAATCTTCAATGGCAGAAGGATTCTGATATTAAGTATATTATATGCATGAGGTTGAATTTTAATGGGATTGAGAGAGTACAGTACTTACAGAAAAGTTTTACAGTTTATTTAGTAACAAATGGATGTGAAGGATGATAGCAATATATACCATGCAAAGAGGGAAGGGATGTCTTTCATCACTCCCTACCCAATCTTTTCTCCTCATGGTTACTTTTTTCAGTGTCTTCTTCTCACTCCCAAATCTAGTAAACATTAGAAGGGAACATATGACTACTCTACAAAATTGGACTGAGAATGGAAGAAAGGGTCACTCTGAATTAAATATATA
>NW_006922362.1:792183-800402 GCF_000298275.1 Orycteropus afer afer
TGTGTGTGTGTGTGTGTGTGTATGTAATATATTTTTAATATCAAAGGAAATTTTTAATAGTAGAAATTTACTGAACACTTACTATTAACCAAAAAAATGTTAAATATACGTGCATATATATAATTATATATAACAAATTATTAATGTAAAAAATATGTGATATTAATTGATTCAATCTTCACACAATTTTACTTTTTCTGTTTTTGTAATATGGAATGTGAGGCCCAGAACATTTCAATGAGTGGCTTAATGTTAGAGAGCATGATGCTAGAAATTGACAAATTTAGAAGTCAAACTCAGGCAGCTTGGATCCAGTGCCTGGACACTTACTTTCTATACTATATGGATGTTTAAAATATACATCATTTTCCAAAAGTAATTTCTTTATCAGAATTTTAAATTTTCATTCTATTTTAATTTACATAGGTTTTGTATTCCAAGCCTGGGGAGACAAAGTCATTTTTCATTCATTTCTTTAAGAGCTGCATTGCATTGAAAATTGATTTAAAAAAAATCAATAATCCCATGGTCATTTAAATGCTCCCCAAATTTATCCATACAAAACGCTATCTCTCTGTGCAAAAAGATTCCATCAATATATCTTACTCATTAACTTTATCAGGAAATAAATAAATAATAATCAATGCCAATGTCAAGATTCAGGATTTTGAGACAATGATTTTGAAAAAAAAATAAAATAAGTCACAGGTCCCAATTATTGACTCTATGCCACATATAAGGTCATACGTATTATCTTTAATTCTCAAGAAAATTACAGAATTGAAAAACTTGAGGTTTTGGGTTTTTGAACTTGATCAAACTCACTCAGCTATTGAATGAATGAGCTGCAATTTGGATCTATCTTGGGATGAATCCAAAGTTCATGGTTTTCCAACTAGGAAAAATTGTTTTTGACAGTGAAGAGAGATGTGCTAAACTGGTGCACATTTACAAAGGTGTGCTAATTTCACTTACATTATAATTACATTACAATTAAGAACGTGAAAAATTTTACTGAATTCATAGTTTAAATTACAGTAATTATAATGACATTATTATTAGGGGAATGAGGAGGAGATAAACACCTCTTAAGACTTAAACCCGGAAGGAAGGTTGGGCAATCCTACTTCCGTAGTGATACTGCCTCGGAAACCCAAGGAGGGGTCGCTATGAGTCCGGCCGACTCGACGGCACATAACAACAACAACAACAAGACTTAAACCACTCAATTAGTTTCCATTTCATAACCAGATCATCTTTTAAAACCAAGTGCATTGCTGTTTTGGTATTTAAATATTTCCAATATAAAGTCAATACAAGAAAAAAAATGATAAGAGTCTATAAATTCCTTTAGTGTGAAAGTACATCTGAAAAAAATAGAACATTAACCTTAGAAGACTTGGAATTTTCAAAAAGGCTGTCAAGGCCACTGGCGGCTGCCACTCCCTTTTCTCTACATACAGAAGATGAATCAAATAAAAATAGAAATGCACCATACTAATAAAAATCTTAAAATGTTACTTTATATAATTTTGAAAGAATAATTTATTTATTCTTTATGAGAATAATTTTAAAAATGTGCTCAGCAGCACATTTGTCAAAGATTTTGTAAATGAAAGTCTGAGCAGGTTTCTCACAAACAGCCATAATACTTAGAATCTACCTCCCAAAGGGTTTTTATCTCAACATAAACAAAGCTAAAAATAAATAAGTAAGTACTATTATTAGCCTATAAACACTGTAATCACTCAGCTTACCTCATTTATGTAAAACCAAGAAAAAACATCACAGTTTCTTGCACCTTAAATGAGTCACTGAATGCAAAAGGAATGCACATTTTGCTTAATTCATATTATTGTTATTTTGTAAATATGATAAAAAGAATAAACCTTCTACCTCATCTATTCAGAAGCTGAGGTATTCTTAAACCTTAAATTTTGGTTGTCCTTAGGGAAGTTTTGTGGGGTAAAATGTATCAAAAATTAGATTAGTGGTTAGCTTACACACATAGCTCTACATTCTTAGATCCCATGTTAGTTGGAACAAGACCTTGTTTCAAAGACTGCAATTATACAGTATATCATGGGAAAGTATTTTATATGCTTTAGAGAGCAACTTCCAAAGATAAATAAATGTAAATGTCTCTGTTGTTTTTGTGTCTCCTCAAGTCAATTCTAACTAAATATGATCCTATAGAATGATCCATCCACCAATAATCCTGCCAGTTTGTCATACTATGGTGGCTTCTGTGTTGCTGTGAGGCTGGATGCTATGGTACCAGTATTTCATACACTAGCTAGATCACCTATTGTGGACAAGTTTGGTGGAACATTCAGAGTAAGAGTGGGAAGAAAGACTAGTCTATTTTTTAAAAAACTGGCCAGTGAAACCCCTAGGAATAACAGTGAAACTATCAATTGTTCCTACGCAAATTGAAGTTGAAGTTGAAGAAAATTGAAACAAGTCCCTGAAAGCCAAAGTATGACTTTGATTATGTCCCAACTGGATGTAGAGAACATTAGAAGAATACACTTAATTCATTGAACACAAATAACTGAAGACCAGACGATTTGTGGGATAACATCAAGAATGTCATTTCATGAAGAAAACAAAATGTTAAAAAGAGAGGATATGAAGAAAAGACCAAAATAGATGTAAGAACAGATTCAAAGTTTCTCTTGAACAGAAAGTAGCTAAATTGAATTGAAATGATGAAATACAACAGTTGAACAGAAGATTTCAAAGGTTGAAGAAGACAAAGTTTTATTTAAAAAAAAAAAAAACGTGCAAAGACCTGGAATTAAAAAACAAAAGACAGGTCAGTGAACAGGAATATACCGGAGACCAAGGATAGATTTGACTGAAGATAATCTTATATATGCAGTTATGCTACAAAAGTAGCCACATGCATTACAGAAGCAACATAAGACAGAGTTGGAGCAACCTCTCAGAGACAACCAAACACACTGAAACAGACAATCACCGGGCCTGCTGACTTGGGACCACAGTCTCATGGGACATCATGCTCAATTGACGCAACGTAGTTCACAAAAATCTTGTTCCACAACCTATTTTGTGAGTAGTGACTGGGTATTAAAAGCTTTCTAGTGACCATCTAAGATGCAACTATTGGTCTCCTTTCATCTCATGCAAAGGAGAGTGGAGAAAATCAAAGCCGTCTGGAAATAATTAGTCCAAGGATAAGACAGACCATGAGGACCTCAGCCTTTATAACACTGACACCAGTAGAACTAGAGGATGTCCACCTACCAATGCCAGCCACTCAGAAAGGGATCAAAACTGGTGATCCTGGATAGAGTGGGAGGAAAAACATGGAACAGAATTCCAAAACACAAAAATGACCAGAATTTCTGGTCAGATAGAGTCTGGTGGAACCCCCATGACTATGACCCCAGGTTATCCCTCAGGCCTAGACCTAGACTCACTCCCATGGATTGGCTCTCAGACCAACAGTAGAAAGGCCTACATGCAAAACACCTACCCCAGGATGAAGCACTTACCTACTCTAGGGAGATATACCCCTTAGAGCAATCGGCAATGAGGCACCAGAGGGGCAGCATTCACATAGAGGGAAAGCTGGACAGACAGGAATGCATGGTTAAAAAGGGCATGGGAGGGGGTAGTCACAGGGATGAGAGGGGAAGAGAGTTTGTAAAAAATAAGTAAATAAATATTTTTTTTTTTTTTTTTTTTAAAGAGGAAGAACACACTTGGCATTTCTCTAGCTGAAAGAAATGAAGAAAACCTTTTTCAAGTTGCAGCATTGAAGGATTCCATGGGCAAGATATTGAATGACACAGGTAGCTCAAAAGATAGAAGGATACAGAGTCACTGTAACAAATAAAACTGTTTGATGTTCAGCTGTGTGGCAGTTACGTGTCAAATTGGCTGGCCTTGTTCTTAGTGACTGGGCAGCTGGATGTAGTAATTCCCCATAACGAGACTGGTAATTAACTCCATGGTGGAATCTGCTGTGAGCAGCTGCATAGTTGCATTGGGAATGTAGTCTGCATCCTGTATATAAGGAGATGCTTTGAAAAAGGTCTCAAATTTTTGGCATACTAGGACCTTGCATGTAGCTGAGTCTTCGTTCAGCAACCGGCCGTGTTTCCTGCTGATCTTGGGACTGTTTCTGGACTGGAACTAGTGGCCTGCCATGTAGCTTAATAGTCTTGGAACTATGCCATTTTTCCTGTTGACCTTGGGTTTGTCAGCCTCAGCACCCAGCAGCTGCCTGAGTTAAGAGATGCCTCTATCTCTAATGGGCCAGGAGCAAGAGGCAGAGCTGAAGCCTAAGGTGGAGGGGTCTTCAGCAGACCCCTAGAACCAACACTCAGACGTCTAGCCTCTTAAATTGTAAAAGAATAAATCCCTGTTTGTTATGCCATACATTTATGGTTCTTCTATTAGAGCAGCACTGTTGTTGCTGTTATGAGCTGTTGAGTCAGACCTGACTCATAGCGCCCCCTCCTTGGGTTTCCAAGGTGGTATCTCTATGGAAGTAGATTGCACTAGAAAACTAAAAACAAAATTTGGTACCAAGAGAGTGGGGCAACACTCTAACTGATACCAGAAATGTGGAAACAGGAATGGAGAGCATCCTTGGACTCAAGATCCCTGAGCTGAGATGATGGCAGTAAGATCAGCAGAGAGCCTTGAGGAGAGACTGTGGCAGCAGAGCCAAGAGACTGGCATGAGACAGCAACAGGCTTACCAGCCCATAGAGGAGAAAGCTGAATGTCTTTTGTCAGGTGGTTTCCTGGTAAAGTGAGTTGCCTTTGAGCAGTAATTGGTAAACACCAGCATGAGACAGAGCCAAGGCTTGCCAGCCCAGGGAAAGAGTAAGCTGAGTACCTTTTGGGCAAGAAGCTTCCTGGAGGAGTGAGATGCCTTTAGGCATTAATTAGCAGAATCTGAGAGACCAAGGAACAAGAAGCAGAGCTGCCTCAGCCTCAAAGGGTAGGAAGCATGTGTTCTGGGGGTGACTAACCAATGAAGGAGATTTTTATAGGTGCCAAGTTGACAAGAGGTGGAATTGTGGCAATTCAGGTTATGTGTCAACTTGGCTAAGCTGGTTTTGAGTGTCTGGGAAGTTGTATGTAATGATTGCCCATGATGAGACCAGAAACCAACCCCATGGTGGAATCTGCTGTGAGCAGTTGAGTAGCTGCTTTAGCAATGTAGTCTTCTTTGAGTATATAAAGAGATGCTTTGAAACAGGTCTTGAGCTTTTTGGCACACTAGGACAGTGCATGTAACTGAGTCTTCATTCAGCATCCTGCCATGTTGTCTGCCGATCTTAGGACTATTACTAGACTTGAACCAGTGACCTTCCAAATTGTTTAAGAATCTTGGCACTATGCCATTTTACTTGTTGACTTTGGGTTTGTCAGCCTAAACAGCCAGAAACTGTCTGAGTTAAGAGATACTTCCAGTTCCACTCAGCCAGAAGCAATAGGCAGAGCTGAAGCCCAAGGTCAAGGGGCTTTCACCCAGCACCTACAGCTCGCACTTTGAACTTTGACTTCTCGCCCCTAAACTGTAAGAATATATCCCTGTTTATTAAAGTCATCAATTTATGATATTTTCTGTTACAGCAGCACTAGATTACAAAAACAAGCTATTTCAGGAGGTAGCATATGATCAAGAACCAATGGCACTGAAGGAAAATATCCAAGCTGCACTGGAGGTATTAGTGAAAAACAAAGCTGCAGGAATTGACAGATTATCCACTGAGATGTTTTAACAAATAGATACAATGTTGAAAGTGCTTAATTATTTATGCCAAAAACTTTGGAAGAAAGGTACCTGGCCAACCAACTAGAAGAAATCCATATTTGTGCCCACTTTAAATAAACATGATCCAACAGAGTGTGAGAATTATCAAACAGTATTATTAATATCACATGCAAGTAAAATTTTGCTGAAAATAATTGAAAAGTGGTGGCAGTAGTACATTGACAGAGAACTGCCAGAAATTCAAGCTGTATTCAGATGAGGATGTGGAATGAGGGGTATTATTGCTGATGTCAAATGCATCTTGGCTGAAAGCAAAAATACCACATAGATGTTTACCTATATTTTATTGACTATGCAGACATTTGATTATGTAGATCATAATAAAGTGTGGATAACATTACCAAGAATGGGAATTCCAGAACACTTAATTGTGCTCATGAAAAACCGGTACATAGAAGAAGAGGCTGTCATTCTAAACAAACAAGGGAATCATTCATGGCTTAAAATCAGGAACAATGTACATCAAGGTTGTATACTTTACTATATTTATTCAATTTGTATAGTGAGCATATGATCTGAGAAGCTGAACAGTATGAATAAGAACATGACATCAGGATTGGAGAAGACTTATGAACAACCTGTGATGTTCAGGTGACATAACCTTGCTTGCTGAAAATGAAAATGACTTAAAGCACTTACTTTTGAAGATGAAAGACTACAGTCTGCAGTATGGATTATACCTCAACAAGAACAAAACAAAAATCCACATTACTGGACTAATAAGCAACATTATGATAAATAGAAAAGGTCGAAGTTTCAAAGCTTTCATTTTATTTTAATCCACAATTAACATACATGGAAGTAGCAGGCAAGAAATCAAGAGATGTATTGCACTGGGCAAATATGCTGCAAAAGACCAACTAGAAGTGTTAAAAAGCAAAGTCGGTTTGAAGACTAAGGTGCACGTGACCAAAGCCCTGATACTTTCAATCACCTTATATGCATGTGAAAGCTTGACAATGAATAAGGAAGATCAAAGAAGAAATAGTGCCTTTGAAGTGTGGTGATGGTGAAGAATACTGAAAATACCATGGACTACTTGACTGCTAACCAGAAGGCTTGTGGTTCAAACCCACCAGTCACTCCTCATAAGAAAGGTTGGGCAATCTATTTCCATAGTTATACCTCCTCAGATACCCAATGAGGGGTCACTATAAGTCGGGTCTGACTTCACAGCCAAAAACAACAACAACAACAAACCAGAAGAAGGAACAAATCTATCGTGGAAGAAGTACAGCTTGAACACTCCTTAGAAGTGAGAATGTCCAGACATCACACCTATTTTGGCCATGTTGTCAGAAGTGACCATTCCCTGGAGAAGGATATCATTCTTGGCAAAGTAGAAGGTCAAAAAAGAAAGGTGAAATCCAACAAGATGTATTGATACAGTGGCTACAAAGAAGGGCTCAAGCATAGCAAGTATTGTAAGAATGGTGCAGGACTGGGGAATGTTTGTCTCTGTTGTACATAGGGTTGCCGCGAGTTGGAGCCAACTTGAACATACCTAACAACAACAATATAGAACTGTCCATAGACTGTAAATCTGTGAGGGAGTACATTGTCTGGTTTACTCTTCTGTGGTGAGGCTGGTGGGTTTAAACCATCTATCTTTCATTCAAGAACCAGATGATCAACTATTGTCCTACCAAGACTCCTTCAAATCACTCTAGTTACTCTGAGTCTTCTAATATTAATTTATTACATTCTAACAAATGCATATCTAATCCAATAATTCTGAAATTACCACTGGAGTTTACGTAAATCATCTCTCATAACTCTTGAAGTTAGAGAGTAAGAATATGTCAATAGTCTAGGCTTTGTAGTCAATTCCCAGCTTCATCATAACCAGGTGTGTATTGATAAGACTATTAAAATTGTTTAATTTCCTTTTCCTGTTTTCTCATGTTTTGTAGGGAAAACAATAATCACCTAATATAACAAACCTCAGCAAATAAATAAATAAATAAATAAATAATTGACATAGTTGAAGTATATAACAAGTAGTAACTGCTATTGTATTCAGCATAAGTAACTATAAAATTTAGCCAAAATCTTGATCTATAAAAACTAAGGAATTTCCTCAGGGAAGATTATAACACAAGGATTTTGGTGAGTATGTCTATGATAATCTTCTTTTTAATTTTTGAATCCTTATGTATCAATCTTCCTCACTTCATCCTTCATATTTCATTGTGATTCATTTAGTTCAACTTCTTTTTTTTTTTTAACATGTTCCAAATAACTTTTAATGCTCTATAAAACACAACCAGCTTACTTAATAAAGTAGATACAAATGATGAAATTTGTCTTATTTGGGATAGATAAAATTACTCTATAGATAATTAAGCAAAATTTAATTTTAAATTTAAACCTTATAGGCATAAAATTTTAGTATATGA
>NW_006922362.1:808249-821471 GCF_000298275.1 Orycteropus afer afer
TCTGCATCCTTTCCTTCAAGGCTCAGGGGTCCAAGATTATCTTCTGTGTCTGTGTTAATTGGCTTCCCTTTTCTTTGTTGAAGAGGGTCTGTGCAATCCTTCTGCCTAGTCCGCCATCTTGCCCCGCCTCCTAGTTCAACTTCTTTTTATTCTGGTGACAACTTCCTGAAATTAGACTCTATTTTACTCTGCCTTAAATACAAGAAATACAATATTCAGGAGCTTTGGTCGCGTAGTGCGTAAGGCACTTGACTGCTAACCAGAAGGCTGGTCGTTCAAACCCACCAACCACTTCTCAGAAGGAAGGTTGGGCAATCTACTTCCATAGTGATACTGCCTCAGAAACCCAAGGACAGGTTATTATGAGTCAAGTCCCACTCAATGGCACATAATAACAACAATAAATGCCTATGTTCCAAAGTGAGTCATTAAATGATCTATGCAGAATTATAAAGGAATTATTCATAAAAAATTTGCAATCCTTAAAGCAATACCAATTTGATGGTATTAATTGTTTTAAGTTTGTGCTAGGGTGAAACTATCAGATCCAGAAAAAAAGAAAACAACAAACACTAGTGAGGGTGTGGAGAAACTCTCATACACAGCTGGTGAGATTGGAAAATCGTGCAACCACCATGAAAAATGATGTAGTGCTTCCTTAAAACCTTGAAATAGAAATACTATATACTATATAATCTAGCAATCACACCTTAGGCACTATGCTACCAGAGCTCCTATGGTACATAGACACAATGGAATACTATGCAATGTTAAAGAACAATGATAAATCAGCAAAATATCCTACAGTATGGATGAACCTAGAGCACATAATGCTGAGTAAAGTTAGTTAATTCTAAAAGGAGAAATATTGTATGAGAACACTACTGTAAAAAATCAAGGAAAGGATTATGTGTAAAAATAAATTTCCTTTGAGGGTTACTAAGGGTGTGAGAGGAAAGGAGGATCAACCACTAAATTGTAGGTAGACTCATATTAACTTGGGTAAAGAAGAAACCATCATGTAATAAAGTGGGTATTTGTTTCATACATTACTTGTTAAATGAATAAATAAATAAATAATATCACGATGGTGGCAGGTCAATCCATCATTGTCCAGTTGGGGGCGCAGAAGCAAGGAAAGAGATACCCCCATAATTGCAAGTTAAGAAAACGTTTACAGGATTGTTTCTGTGGTTTTGGTTACCTGGTAACATGATGGTCAAGGCATGACTCATGATCGTTTGTTCCTGAATCGCAGTTACCAGGAACTTAAATTAGATAACCAGTCTTTGATTGGCCATTTTTAGCAAAAGCCTAGGTGAATTCCCTATTTCCTTGTGTGCATGCCTTTTGATCGCTAGTTAATCTACTTTGAACCACACTGTCTCTTTGAGCAAACTGCCCTCCCTGATCTTGCCACAAATTTGTCTAAGCAAAGCCAAAATTGCTGGTTTTATGGGAAGTATCATAAAGAACCCAAATGGTACCTGTACTCATGTTAACACTCAAAATGAAGTTAAGCCTCCTGCTGTAGATTGCATCCTTCCACAAAACTAGTACTTTAGAATGTAAGCCTTAATACAGGTTTTTGGATTGCTAGAAAAGTACATGACATCTGGTCCAGTACAACAGGGTCAACAAAAATGGTGAAACCATCCAAGAGATGGACTGATACAATAGTGCAAACAATGGGCTCAAACACATAAACAATTTTGAGGATGGTGCAGGACTGGACAATGTTTTTCTCTGTTACACATGCAAGGTCAACATGAGTTGTAACTGATGTGTGAGCCATTAAGAACAACAACAGGTTCATGTTGTTGGAAACTGATAAGAGTTGTGAAGCACCTCTCAATTCTGGAGAAACAGATTCCAAGTAACACTATGAATATTGATCTATAGTTGCTTTACTGTGGATTAATTTGTTCCTTGGTTTGTGTCAGAAGGTAAGGAAACCCATACAAATCAGTTAGAGTAAGCCAATAGTTGTAGAAGTTAACAAACCAGCTCAAGAAGAAGCATTGTCCAATGGAACAGAAAATGCTTATTAGATTTTCTATGTAATTCTCAGATATTCCCTAGATATTCAAGATAGAAAATGAACTTTAAATTAATACTGAATCACTTAAGTGTTCATCAAGTGGGATCCTTTTAGCCGTTATCATCCTTCCTACCCCAATTTCACCTTGAAAAGGCTATTATTGCCTTTCCAAGTGAAAAGGAAGAAAAAATAGATACATAAGAACAGTTAATGAAGAAACCACCAATATTCCTATTCCATCAGGGCTTGTTTAGTCTGTGGTAAAAACAAGCTGGAAGAGAAAAAAAAAATTGAAATGTTATTACTTTGTATTCAGGGCTAGATAGACACATTTATTTGTAAAATGAAACCATATATGGGAATTGTAGAATTTTACTTATATCTCAAAATTTGTGAATAAATAAGCTTATGGTCCTATCTGAGATTTCATCTTGGCATAAATTTTGTCACATGGAATAAGATTGAACAGGAAATGAGAAGGATTATATATCTATTTATATATTTATTCATATTTTTATGATTTCCTGCAGTAATACCTTCTTGCCATGCTACAACGATTTCCTCTTCTATTGGCTTTAGTTACATTGGTTTAAATAGATTCACCACATGGTAGTTGAATGAATAACATTTAACTTCTTTGAAAGTATTTTGGGGTAATTATCTTTTATTAGCAATAAAAGACTGAAGGTGCTAGGTAGCTTTTGGGATATGATTCCATTTATGCCCTTATTGTACTATACAGGCAATTGAACTAAGTTGAAGGGCTCCAAAGTGTTATCAGTGAGTCTCTTTCTTTTTCTATATTATTATCACATTAATTTTCTAAAATTCTTATGGTGTAAATTGAAGAAACCATAGACTCAACCCAGATGTAAGTAGGTGTCATTTAATTCAGCATTTCAGTGCTAAACTGAGAACTCATGATAAAGACAATTTTGGGGAAAAGTTTAAATTATTGGATAAGTCATAAATATCCTGTATGGTACAGACATGCAAATTAATATACCAATTCAAACCACCTTCTACAAATTAGCAAGTGACAAGGAATCATTTTCAATTTCCTTTTGAGAAATTCTTTAAAAGTTTATATTGTATATAAACTGACCAAAAGTGTAATATGACAAGCTCATGTCTTTGGAGGGCTGTTCCCTGTTCAAGAACAGGTTTTTTGTTTTGATTTCTGTCCAATAAAATATTATAACTTTCATTGGCTTATTGATCAGATTTTCCTTTTGCTATTACATAAATATGTACATTCAGAATTACTCAAACTGAAAATGTTTAAAAATAGACAAATCATTTTATTTTTAATACACTGGGATGAAGTATTTGGTAGTTGTGAAAAAAATCAATTCCATTGAATGTGATAAAATAATTTGTTTATATAACTATTTCAAAGTTTATGCATTATACAAAATGAAATATCCTCTTCAAAGCCATGAAAAAATCAGTTATCTTTTGATACAGATGAAAATTTTGATTAAAACATGAGCTTATTTTTATATTTTTATAACTTATTTTATTAAAAAGTATGACTAAACAATATGAACTTAACCGAAAAGACACAATTATATAATACAGTGAGTATGTGAAAGCTGGACAATGAATAAGGAAGACAGCAGAAGAATTGATGCATTTTCATTGTGTTATTGGCAAAAAATGCTGAAAATAGCATGGACTGCCAGATGAATGAATGAATCTGTCTTGGAAGAAGTAAAGTTGTATGCTCCTTAGAAGTGAGAATGACCAGATTTCACCTCATGTACTTTAGTCATGTTGTCAGAAGGGACTAGTCCCTGGAGAAGGATATTGTACTTGGTGAAGTACAGGATCAGATTAAAAGGGGAAGATCCTCAATGAGATGGATTGACAAAGTGGCTGTGCTGATGGGCTCAAGCAGAGCAAACATTGTGAAGATGGTGCAGGACCGGGCCGTGTCTCATTCTGTGATACATAGGTACATAGGGTCATTATGAGTCAAAACCAACCTGATGGAACTGAACAACAAGAACAACAATGTTAACATGTTAAGATAAAAAGCACATGGAGAAGACTTAAAACTTAGAAGAAAAGAGTGTAAAGAATAAAATAAACAACATTTGATTTTATAATTTAGGGGAACAGTCATCAGAACAATTGAAGTTGTCTCAGGCTCTCTTTTCATGGTGATACCAAAGGTTAATGTTGGAGAACTTTTTCAGTGGGATCATATAACCCCAGCATCACAATGCAGAAATCGTGTGTGTGTGTGTGTGTGTGTGTTTTCCCCCATCACTATAGAATATAAACAAAATGAGCTGCCTTACCTGTGAGACATACAGACACAGGAACAGCTATGTTTTTCCCACATTTCCACTTAAGTCACCACATAACCTTATCTTTAGAAAGTTTAATATCCCCCACTTTAGGTTTCCATGAACCAAATTTTCTAATAATGCTAGAAGTTTTGTTATTTCATGGTATGACAGACGGTGAGACAAAGCCATTTCTAAATGCCTGTGCAGAAACACAGAATGTAGATATCCATCAGTCCTCTAGCATTTGTTCTCCAGCTCTCTAACCATTGCCAGCCACTAAGTGGTGCTGAAATGGAATTTCACTAAGTGGAAATTGGTCTGTCCAGCTTACTAGAATCTTACTGCTCTTCTAGAGATGTCTTTGTTACACAAGGAAGCAAGATCACAACTCTTTCAATCCATAGCAAATGCTTAAATATCATTGTATAGACCATGATCCTAAGTCCAGAAAAGCAACTTATAGGTAGACTCCATCAGAAGCCTTTAACTTCTTTCTGCTGATGCTACTTCTCCAGATAGTTTCTGTTCTATATTTTTTACTTTAATATTCAAACATTTGGTTAACTTTAAAAAGAAAAATATTATCATCAAGTAGATTCTAACTTATGGCAAGTGTTACATAATAGAACTGAGGTCCACAGTATTTTCTTGGCTGTAATTTTTGTGGAAGCAGATCTCTAGACCTTTCTCCCAAGGTGTTCTTGAATGGGTGCATGTTGCCCGTTTTGCCAGTTTTTCACTTAGTAGACAATCATACCATTGGTTTTACTCAGTGGCTGTGGCTAACTTACTCATATCCTCAAAGGGAGTTGGGTAATGTGGGCCATTTCTTCTAATGATGTTGAGGGATTGGTCCACTCTCACATTATAGATCTTAAAATAAAGTATCCAAAAAGTAAAGTCTTCTGTTGTAGATTGCATCGTGTTCCCCTAAAAATGTGATGACTGTCCAACATCATACTGGAAGTCCTAACCAGGGCAATAACACAAGAAAGGGCAATCAGAGGCATCCTAATTAGTAAGGAAGAAGTCAAACTATCCCTATTTGCTGATGATATGATCCTATACCTAGAAAACCCAAGAGACTCATTCAAAAATCTACTAAAACTAATTGAGAGATTTAGCATTGTGGCAGGATACAAGAGCAACATCCAAAAACCAATTGGACTTCTCTACACCAACAAAGAGATTGCTGAAAATACCATTTACAACAGCTAACAATAAAATAAAATATTTAGGAATAAATTTCATGAAAGACACAAAAGACCTATATAAAGAAAACTGTAAAAGATTCTTTCAATAAATCATAAGAGATCTACATAAATGGAAGAAAATACCTTGCTCATAGGAACTCTGGTAGTGTAATGCCTCAGGCACTTGACTGCTAACCAGCAGGGTTGTGGTTCAAACCCACTAGCCACTCCTTGGAAGGAAGTTTGGACAATCTACTTCCGTAGTGATACTGCCTCAGAAACCCAAGGAGGAGTTGCTATGAGTCGGCTCTGACTTGATGGCAAATAACAAAATGTGGATAGGAGGATTGAGCATTATGAAAATGTCAATACTACCCAAAGTGATCTATACATTAATTACAATCTCAATCCAGATCCCATCAACATTCCTTGAGGATATGAAAAAACAGTCACTAACTTTATATGTAAAGGAAAGAGACCTCACATAAGCAAATTATTATTGAAGAAGAACAAAATAGGAGGTCTCACACTCCCAGACCTCAAAACCTACTATACAGACACAGTAGTCAAAAAAGCCTGGTTCTGATACAATGACAGACACAGAGGCCAATGGAATTGAGAACCCAGAAATAGATCCATCGACCTATTCTCCACTGATGTTTGACAAAAGGCCAAAATCCATTAATTGGGGAAGAGACAGTCTCTTTCACAAATAATGCTAGCAGTATTTGATATCCATTTGCAGAAAAATTAAACAAGATCCATACCTCACACTATACACAATAACTAACTCCGGGTGGAGCAAAGACTTAAATATGAAATCTAAACCTATACAGTTCATAAAGGAAAAAATAGAGACAAATAGGGTCCTTGATTTATGGCATAAATAGGCTATCAAACATAACCCAAGATGCACAAACAGCAGAAGATAAAGTAGATGATTGGAGCCTTCTGAAAATTAAATACTTATGTCCATCAAAAGACTTATCCAAAAGAACAAAAAGAGAATGTATAAAATGGGAAAAAATAGTCGGCAATGATACATTGTACAAAAGAGTTATCTTTTAAATTTATGTAAGACTCCAACAGCTCAACATTAAAAAAGACAAAAAATCCAATTTAAAAAAATGGGTAGAAACATGAAAAAACACTTCATCAAAGAAGATATTCAGGCAGCCAACAAACACATGAAGATATTTTCACAATGATTAGCTATAAGAGAGATGCAAATCGAAACAAGCATGAGGTACTCTCTCACCCCAGCATTAATATCAAAGTTCAACAATGAAAAACATAACAAATGCTGGTGGGGATGTGGAGAGGTTGGGACTCTTATACAATGCTGATGGGACTGTAAAATTATATAACCACCGTGAATATTGGTATGGCGATTCCTTAAAAAGTTGGAAATATAAATACTGTTTGACCCAGTAATCCCATTACTAGACATATATCCTAAAGAAGTGACAGAAAGGACAAGAACAGATATATGTACACCCTTGTTCATCACAGCACTATTCACCAGAGCAAAGAGATGGAAACAACCTAAGTGTCAATCAACTGAGGAATGGATAAAAAAACTGTGGTACATACACACAATGGAATACTATACAACTGTAAAGAAAAATGTAGAATCTGCAAAACATAGCATAATGTGGTTAAACTTGGATGCCATTACATTGAGTGAAATAAGACAATCACAGAAAGACAAATATTGTATTAGTCCAGTATTATAAAAATTCAAGCAATATTTCATACATGGAAGGAAACTTTCTTTGTTGATGACTAAAGATGGGATTACCAGGAGTGAAGCTGAAATTCCTAGATGGGTTGAAAAGCAACAACAACAACAACGTCTGTGTGTGTATACACACACACATACATATACATATATGTATATATATATATATACACACACACACACACACACACATTCCAAAAATTACTAGTGGTTACCAGATATAGGAGGAGGGAGGGGGGAAAGGGGAAGTTTTATTCGTGGGGCACTGAGTTTATGTTAATGATGTGGAATATTTTGGAAAAGGGTAGCAATTATGGTGGCAAAACATGAAAATGTCATCAGTGTTACTTAGCTGTAAATTGGGAAGTTGTTATGTTGGCAAATGTCTTGTGTATGTTTTCATCACAATAAAAGTGAAAAAGAAAAAAAAGAGACATGGGCAAGCTGCTGCACTGAAAGCCCGTTGCCAAACACCACTGCCTCCAGGTGCTTCTCAACAGACCATAAATATAAGCTCTTCTGGTATAGTGTCTAAGGCATTTGACTGCTAACCAGAAGGCTGGTAGTTCAAACCCACCAGCCACTCCTCAGAAGGAAGATTGGTCAATCAACTTCCCTCAAGATAGCACCTCTGAAACCCAAGGAGAGGTCACTGTGAGTCATGTGTATGTGCGTGCATGTGTGTGTGTGTGTATATGTGTATGTGTGTGATCCTGTTAGGGGAAATAGTGTTTTTCTTTGCAATGTTATCAGTACAATTAACAAAGTCATACTTGAGTAGAGTTGGTCTCCACTCAAACCCATTCTGAGTTGTTTTTGTTGTTAGTTGTTGTTAGGTGCCATTGAGTAGTCTCCAATTCATAGTGACCCTACATACAGCAGAACAAAACACTTCCCAGCCCTGTGCCAACCTCATAATCCCTACTTTATCCAAGTCCATCAATGCAGCCACCCTGTCAATCCATCTAGTTGAGGGCCTTGCCCTTTTTCGTTGACCCTCCACTTTACCAAGCATGACATCCTTCTCCAGAGAATGGTCCCTTCTGACAACTTGACCAAAGTAGGTGAGACAACGTCTGGCCATTCTCGCTTCCAAGGAGCATTCTGGCTGCACTTCTTCTAGGATAGATTTGTTAGTTCTTTTAGCAGTCTACAATACTTTCAGCATTCTTTGCTAACACCACAACTTCAAAAGCATCAACTCTTTTTCGGTCTTCCTTATTCATTGCCTAGCTCTCACATGCATATGAGGCAATTGAAAATATGATGGCTTGAGTGAGGCACGTCTAAGTCTTCAAGAAGATATCTTTGCTCTTCAGCATTTAAAAGAGTCCTTTCACAGCAGATTTGCCCAATGCAATACATTTTTGATGTCTGGACTGCTGCTTCCATTGGCGCTGATTGTAGAACCAAGCAATATGAAATCTTTGACAACTTCCATCTTTTCTCCATTTGTAATTATGCTGTTTATTGGTCCAGTTGTGAGGAGTTTTGTTTTCTTTAGATTGAGGTGTGATCCATATTGCAGACTGTAGTCTAATTCTCATCATTAAGTACTCCAAGTCATCCTCACTTTCAGCAAGCAAAGTTGTGTCGTCTGCATATCACAGGTTGTTAATGAGCCTTCCCCCAATGCCTTGTTCTTCATGAACAGCCTCTTGTACTATTTGCTCAGCATACAGATTGAGTAAGTATGGTGAAAGGACACAACCTTGACACACTCCCTTCCTGATTTTAAACCATGCGGTATCCCCTTGTGTCACCCTTCTTGTAGGCTTATGGATATTATCTGTCACTTACTGCATTGTACTTCAGGACACATCTTGAAACAGTCTTCTTGACGATGAATACCATGCCATTCCTCTTCAATTTGTCATTCCTAGCATAGTAGATGATAAGGCTGTCTAATTAAAAATGGCCAAAACCAGTTCATTTCAGCTCACTTATGCCTAGGATATCAATCTTTATGTGTTCCATTTCATTTTTGACAACTTCTAACTTTCCTAGATTCATACTTTGTACATTCCATGTTCTGATTATTATGTCTGTTTGCAGCTGTTTCTTCTCATCTTGAGATGTGCCACATCAGTGAATGGAGGTCCTGAAATTTTTACTCCATGAACATCATTAAGGTTGGCCCTAGTCTGAGGAGGCAGCTCTTCTCCAGTCATATTTTGAATGCCTTCAAATGTGAGGGGCTCATATTCCAGCACTACGTTGCACAATGTTTCATTGTTATTCATAAGGTTTTCACTGTCCAATTCTTTGAGATGGCCTCCTCCTTCGTAGTCTGTCTCAGTCTAGAGGCTCTCCTGAAACCTGTTACCATGAATGACTCTGCTGGTATTTGAAACACTGACTGCGTAGGATGCCACAGGACTGGGCAGCATTTCATTCTGTTGTACTTAGAGTCACTAAGAGTTTGAACCAACTCGATGACAACTAACAGCAAAAGCATATATTACATATTTGAAAAGAGATACATTTCAAGAAGGGATTTTCCTAGTATATATATATATATATATATATATATATATATAGACTAAATCAAAAAGGTTTAAGAAAACGTTAAATATAGTGCATTCACCTTAATGTAATGTGTCATGAAATAATGAAACGAAAATTGGTACATATGCTTTGTAATGGATATTATTTTATCTACATCATTTTTAGCTATCTTTCTCTAAATAGAAAATTGCTAGTCTTTTTTTAAAATGCCATGTTACTTACATTCCTAATAGCGTATGCTAATCACGTTCATTTCAATGTGATAAATATACCATAAAAATATTCTAATGCATAAACCCAGATTTAGTTAATACATTAAATCTTCCAAATTGATGACTTAAAGTGCTTTAAAATTTCTCAAATATTCAATAAATTTAGTAATACAAGATAATGTGTTAATAAGCTCTTTCCACATTAAAAGAAAAAGTTAATAGTGTATAATAAAGAATTTTGAATGTTAGATGTTCATCATTCTAAGTAAGTATTTTTCAGAAGCCCCTGATTTTTTGAAAACTTTTTTCCTAATAAAATGTGTTTTCTTGAACCACACACCAGGAATCATTAAAAGAGACCTGCATTGTCAATAGATGGCAGCATAGCTCTTTAGCAGTTCCTCAGACATTACTCTAAGATTGTCACCATTGCATGCTAAATATCCTATTATCAGTCAAACGTTTTTCATTTTTCTTAATATTTCATTGAACTTATGCTACATATTTTCAACAAGAAAACTGAAAAAAATGTAAACTACAAATACATTATATTTCTGTTTTCCTCTTTTTTAAGGATATAATAATTTTGATGTTAGGTGCTGTGGGGTAAAGGAAGAGATGTGACTGTTAACACTACAAATAATTCACTGAACTATTAGACATTGAAATTTTAGTTTGACATAGTATTTTTTTAATAAATTAGCAATAATCTCTTAATGTGAATACAGATTTAACAAAATTTCTCAATAAGTTACTATGAAGGAAAAATATTTGACTCATATATTTCATAGAAAGATGAAGTTTCAATTTGTGACAGTAGAATCTCTTTTTTAAACACTTCAGTGGGTGTGCATTAGGGGGAGAATGGCAAGCTGAACTATTTAAATCACTTCTATAAAATCATACATGGACCAGGTACCTCCCTAAGAAAAATAAAACTATTTATGAACTGCTTGAATTTTATTCAGTTGGCAAGAGGTACTTCTGATGTTGAGGTTGATAGGGCTACTCCACTCCCACATAAATAAGCACTGGCTATAAAAATTTAACGTGCTGACAGAAAAAGGATAAGAAAAACAAGAGACAGTGATTTTTCTTTCCTTTTTTTTTTTTTTTGGCTAGACAATGGTTTTTGCCTTGTAACCCTCTCTTCTCTCTATAAAGAACTATTAATCATATGGTGCAAGCAAACAGATTAAGGAAAACATTTACCACTGAGTTGATCTGACAGAATAGAACTGTGTTCTATAGGACTTCAGTGGCTGATTTTTCACAAGTAGAGCACCAGGTCTTTCTTCCAACATACTCTGGTGGACTAAAATCTCAAAACTTTTAGTTAGCAATCAAGCACATTAACCCTTTGTACCAGTCAGTGTCTTCCTCTAATCCTGATGCCACGTTCTTCTTCTTATAGTCCATCTTCTTGGATTATTTGCTCAACATACACATGGAATGAGTATAGTGAAAGGATACAACCCTGATGCCCAACTTTCCTGGTTTTAAACTACACATTATCCCTGTTTCTGTTGGAATGACTGACTTGTTCTATGTACAGGTTCCTGATGAGCATAATTAAGCCTTCTGAAATTTCCATTCTTCTCAATGTTATCCATAATTTGCCATGATTCACAAAATCACATGCCTTTGCATAGTCAATAAAACACAGGTAAACATCTTTACAACATTCCTTGCTTTCATCCAAAATCTATCTGATAGCAGTAATGATATCCCTGGTTCTAAATCCTCTTATGTATCCAGCTTGAATTTTTGGCAGTTACCTATCAATATACTGCTACTGCTGGTTTTGAATTGGTTCAGCAAAATTTAATCATGTGTGATATTTACAATATGGTTTTACAATTAACACAATCTGTTGGATCACCTTTCTTTGGAAGGTGCACAAATATAGATCTCTTCCAGTAGGTTGACCAGGTAGCTATCTTTCAAATTTTTTGGTGTAAATGAATGAGTCTCTCCAGTGCTAGATCCTTTGTGGGAACATCTCAGTGCATATTCCATTAAGTCCTAGACCCTTGTTTTTTTGCCAGTTCCTTCAGTGAAGCTTGGAATTCTTCTTTCAATACCATTGCTTCTTGATCATATACTACCTCCTGAAATGGTTGAAAAGCAATTCTTTTTAGTACAGGTACTCTGTGTAGTCTTTCTATCTTCTTTTGATTCTTCCTGCATTGTTCAGTATTTTGTCCAAAGAATCCTTCAATATCACAACTCCATATTTTACAGACAACACAACTTTGTTTGCTGAAAGCAAAGAACACTTGAAACACTTTCTGAAGACCAAACACTACAGTCTTCACTGTGGATTATGTAAAGAATACAAAAACTCTCAACTGAAATAATAAGCAGCATCATGATAAACAATGAAAAGATTGCAGTTGTCAAGGATTTCATTTTACTTGAATCACAACCAAGAACTATGGAAGCAGCTATCAAGAACTCAAATAACATATTGCATGGGGGCAAATCTGCTACAAAAGACCTCCTTAAAGTGGTTAAGAGCAAAGATGTCACTTTGAAGACTGAGATGTGCCAGACCCAAACCATGGTATTTTTAATAGCCTCATATGCATGTGAGAACTGGACAACGAAGAAGAAAGACTGCAGAATTGATACATTTGAATTGTAGTGTTGGGAAAGAATAATGAATATATCTATCATGGACCACTAGAAGAATGAACAAATCTTTCTTGGAGAAAGTAGAGCCAGAATACTCCATAGAAGTGAGAATGGCCAGACTTCATCTCTCGTATTTTGGTCATGTTGTCAGCAGGGACCAGTACCTGGAGAAGAATATCATTGTGGGTAAAGCAGAGGATCACCAAAAAGGGGGAAGGTACTCAATGAGATGGATTGACACAGTGACTGCAATGATGGGCCTAATAATGGCAATGATTGTCAGAATGGCACAGGACTGGACAATATTTCATTTCTACTGTAATAGGTTTCCTATGAATAGTAACCGACTTGAGGACACCTAACAAAAACAACCCAATGACTAGGGGAAAAAAAAAAAAAAAGGTTATAGCCAATAATAATGACTGTGAGGAATCAAAATTATACCATTACCTTATTAATATCATTAAAATAATATGTACCAATTTTAAGAGATTACAGAAAAGTTTAATTACATGCAAGTACACTCTCATTGGTTATCATTTAACACTAACAATTTTCAAAGTGATTGATAATTAACAAAGTATGTTTTAGTT
>NW_006922362.1:832825-833488 GCF_000298275.1 Orycteropus afer afer
ATCTTGCCCCGCCTCTGTACATTGTTTTTAAGAAGTCATAGTGGTGCAGTGATTTCACGCTCTGCTGCTAACCCATAGATCTGTTGTTCAGATTTATAAACTACCTCAAGTCTGCCAGCTGCTGCATGGAAGAAATTTGTTGTTTGTCCGCTTCTACAAAGTTTATAGTCTTGGCAACCCTATAGGGAAATTCTACTTTATCTTACAGTGTCATTATGAGTTGCAATCGACTCAATGGCAATGGGTTTTAATGATGTTTTTGTGATCTTTCTTGGTAACTCATTATGATGGTGAGAGATGAAAGATCTACCTCAGTATTATGTATACATAGGAGACAAGGCTGCCCTTATTAGAGAAGAACAAAGGAAATGTGAGATTTTTGTTGTTGTTTTTCTCTGATCTTTTTTTTTTTCTAGAACAAATGTTTATATACATGCATATGTATATTGACAAAGGGGCAATGATGATGAGCTCAAGCATGGCAATGATTGTGAGGATGGCTTGGGGACCAGTCAGTGTCTTGTTCTGTTGTACATAGGGTCACTATGATTCAGAAACAATTTGACTACACCTAACAACAACAATATATAATGACCAAGAAATAAATGCATACATATACATATATGTTTATATGTATGTGTGTATGTATATATATATATATAT
>NW_006922362.1:833747-836128 GCF_000298275.1 Orycteropus afer afer
TTTTAAAATACTTAAACATTTATTTTATGTGTTTAATGGAATCATGCACTTAAAAACAACATATTATAGAACTCAAGGTATTACTGAAGACAGAGGGAATGATCAGGAAGTCTAGATCTCTAATGTGTCTAAGGATTCCACTTTGATATTGGAACTCTGACATTTAACAGATTATAGAAACTAAGTTAAGAATGATAAGTAATTTCTTAGGATGGGGACATATATCTGATATACTTAACTGATTGTTTAGTTAGATATGTTTTGTCTATCTATGGCTCTATATCTAAGATCTTGCTTTTTTTTGTTTTTTTGGACAACAAAGTTGATGGCATTCCTCTTCAATTTGTCATTCCCAGCATAGTAGACCATATTATTTTCTGATGCCAAATAGCCAATGCCAGTTCATTTCTGTTCAATAATGCCCAGGATAAAGTTCTTTATACATTCCATTTCTTTTTTGACAAATTTTAATTTATTTAGATTCATACTTGGTACATTCTAGATTTCAATTGTTAATGGCTGTTTGTAGCTATTTCTTTCTCATTTTGAGTCATGCCACATCAGCAACTGACAGTTCCTAAAACTTTACACCATCCATATTGTAAAAGCTGCCTCGACATTGAGGAGGCAGCTCTTCCCAAGTTGCATTTTGAGTGCCTTCGAAATGGAGGGGCTCATCTACCAGCAATGTATCAATGTTCCACTGTTATTCACAACGTTTCAGTGGACATTTTTTTTTTTTTTCAGAAGTAGACTGTCACATCTGTCTTCTTATCCTGTCTTAATCTGAAAACTGCTGAAATCTATCTGCCATGGGTGACCCTGCAGATATTTTAAATAACAGTGGCACAGCTTTCAACATTGCAAGAACACACAATCTACCACCGTAGGACAAACTGACAGATAAGTGATGGTCTTAAAGCACAATTAAACATGTAGGAATTTCATTTATTCATCAGGTTGAAAATTCTTATATTGTGAATAAAATAGTAATAATCCCATACCTTATAACGTTTATAGTTACTGAGGGAGAAAAACATTAAAGAAATAATCAAGAATAAATTATAATTTAAAACTTGACAAAAAGTTAACTCAGTGTCTAGTTATCTATTCACACTAAATTAAATAAAGAACAGAAATTATTTTTATTATGATATCTTATTTTACAAATGTCTCCATTTTGGCAAGATAATAAAGATAGCAAATAATATGGGAAAATGACAGGATAACATGACTTTCTTAGAGCAACTCATCAGTGGTAGTAACTTTAAACCTTTAGCCCATGAAAGGAAATTGTCTGGGTTTCTTACCATGACAAGTAATTGAAAATAATATCGAGTGTCTTATATGCAGTGACATGTAATTTATACAATATAAATATTTCACAGTAAATGATTTACACTTTCTTCATTAATGTAGTATAAGAGTTTGAAAAACACCTTTTAATGCATTGTAATAATGAAAGAGACCCTTATGTAAAATAGTTAACTGTATAACTATTTGAAAGGTTAAAACACTTCAAAGTAGTTTTTGGCCAAATTAAACCAATGGCTGTTGTTTTTGCTGTTGTTAGGTGCCGTTGAGTCATTTCTGACTCATAGAAACCCAATGCACAGCAGAACAAAACACCTCCCAATCTCGCGCCAGCTCCCTGATCATTGCTATACTTGAGTTCATCGTTGCAGTCACCATGTCAATCCATCTCCTCGAAGGCCTTCCCCTCTTTGTTGACCTTTCATCCTTCTCCAGGGAATGGTCCGTTCTGACAACATGATCAAAGTAAGTGAGAAGATGTCTGACCATTCTCGCTTCCAAGGAGCATTTCAGCTGCACTTCCTCCAGGACCGATCTATTCTTTTAGCAGTCCATAGGCCTTTCAGTATTCTTCGTCAGCACCACAACTCAAAAGCATCAACACTTCTTTGGTCTTCCTTATTCATTGCTCAGGTCTTATGTGCAGGAATTGCTGAAGAACAAGGCTCCAGGAATTGATGCAATACCCATTGAGATATTTAAACAAATAGATGCCCCACTGGAGGCACTCACTGGGTTATGCCAATACATTTGGAAGACAGTTACATGGTCAACTGACTGGAAGAGATCCATATTTTTGGCTCGTTCCAGGCGCATCTTAGTCCTCAAGGAGACATCCTTGCTCCTCAGCACTTGAAACAGTTCCTTTGCAGCCGACTTGCTCAGTGCTATACATTGTCAAATGTCCTGACTGCTGCTTCCATTGCCTTCGATTGTGGAACCAAGCAATTTGAATTCTTTGACAACCTCAATCTTTCCTCCATTTATTGTGATGCTGCTCACTGGTCCAGTTGTGAGGATTTTTGTTTTCTTTATATTGAGATGTAATCCATACTGCAGACTGTGTT
>NW_006922362.1:836443-845650 GCF_000298275.1 Orycteropus afer afer
ATGATCCAAACAATCAAATGCCTTTGCATAGTCAGTAAAACACAAGTATACATCTTTCTGGTATTCTTTGCCTTGAGCCAAAATCCATCTGACAGCAGCTATGATATTCCTCTTTCCACATCCTCTTCTGAATCTAGCTTGCACCTCTGGAAGTTCTCTGTCAATATACTGCTCCAAATGTTTTTGAATTATCTTCAGTAAGATCTTATTTGTGTGTGATATTAATGATATTGTTCAATAATTTCCACATTCTGTGGAATCACCTTTCTTTAGAATGGGTACAAATATGGATTTCTTCCTGTCAGTTGGCCAGGTAGCTGTCTTCCAAATCTCTTGGAATAGCCAATTGAGTGCCTTCAGTGAGCCATCCATTTGTTGAAATATCTCAATGGGTATTCCTTCAATTCCTGGAGCCTGTTCTTCATCAATTCCTTCATTGCAGCTTTGACTTCTTCCTTCAATACCATTGGTTCTAGAACATATTTCACTGTACAGGCAGACCACTCAACCCAGCATGCCACACCCACACACTCAATGGTAATACATCCCTTAGAGCAGTAGACCATGGGACACCAGAGGACCAACATTCAAACTGAAAAAAAAAAAAAAATTACATCTCTTCTCTTAAACATTTTCTAAATGTCTTTTGCAGAAGACTTGAAAAATTATATGCAACATTTAATTTTATCACTGCTGCTTCCTTGGGTTGAATATTGACCAATTATTTTTAGTATAGTGACATTGTATTGCTTCCATCTTCTTTGGATGTTTCCTGCATTGTTCAACATTTTGCCCACAGAATCATTTAATACTGCAACTTGAGGCTTGAATTTTTTCTTTAGTTCTGTCAATTTGAGAAATATCAAGTTTGTTCTGCTCCTTTGATTTTCCAATTCTAGATCTTTGCACATTTCATTATAATAATTACTTTGTCCTCTTGAGCTGTCCTTTGAATTCTTTTGTTCAGCTCTTTCACTTCATTCTTCCATTCTCTTTAGCACATTTCAAATTCTCTTCTGACTTCCCTTTTAGACTTCTCTTTTTTCCTATTTTTAAATGACTTTTTGCTTTCTTCATGAATGATGTCCTTGATGTCATCCTAGAACTTATGTGGTCTTCGGTCATTGGTGTTAAAATGCAATACAATCATTCTCCATGTGGTCTCAGTCCAGAAGGGATATACTCAAGGTCATAATTTGCTTCTCATCAGCTTGTTTTAATTTTCCTCAATTTCAACATAAACTTGTATACGAGAAATTCATGGGTCTGATCCACAGTCAGGTCCTGGCCTTCTTCTGACTGTTGATACTGAAATTTTCTATCTTCACTTTCCACAGATGTAATCAATTTGATTCCTAAATATTCCATCTGGAGAGATCCACCGTTATACAGTTACTGTTTATGTTGTTGATAAAAGACATTTTCAATGTATAAGTTGTTGATCATGCAAAATTCTATCTCCAGCATCATTTGTATCACCAAAGTTATATTTTCCAACTACCAATGATTTTTTTTGTTGTTGTTGTTTCTAACTTTCACATTCCAATTACCACTTATATCAATGCATCTTTACTACATGTTTGGTCAATTTCAGACTTCAGAACTTTGTAATAATATTTAATTTCTTCATCTATGGCTTTAGTTTTGGTGCATAAATTTGAATAATATTAATATTAACTGGTCTTCTTTGTAAGTGTATGGATATTGTCTTATAACTGACAGCATTATATTTCTGGATAGATCTTAAAACATTCTTTTTGACAATGAATGTGTTACCATTTCTCTTCAATTTGTCATTCCTGGCATAGTAGGCCATATGATGGTCAGATTCAAAATAGTCAGTACCAATCCATTTCAGCTTACTAATGACTATCATACCAATCTTGACATGTTCTATCTCATTTTTGACATCTTCCAATTTCCTAGATTCATACACTCCATGTTCTGATTATTAATGTATGCTTACATCTGTTTCTTCTCATTTTGAGTTATGCAACATCAGTAAATGAAGGTCCTGAAAGCTTTACTCCATCCATGTCATTAAGGCTCCTTCTACTTTGGATAAATTTAGGGGACATATAATAAACACTAGGAGGTCTGGTAGCATAGTGCCTAACACACTTGACTGCTAACCAGAGGCTGGTGGTTCAAACCCATCAGACACTCCTCAGAAGGAAGGTTGGGCAATCGACTTCCATAATGATACCTCCTTGGAAACCCCTGGAGGGGTTGCTATGAGTCGGATCTGTTACAACCCCCCATAACAACAACAACAACATAATAAACATTATAGCATTTTTGATGTTTTCAAATGAATATAGTCAGATAAATTAAGATGTTGTCCAAATTAAGATGAAAGATAAGGAGTGAAAATATATAAATGAGAGAAAAGAAAGTGAAAGGTGATGTTATATTCTTTTTTTTTTTTTTTTCATTGCATGTCATAGATCTGTGCTGGTCAGGTGAGAAAGGATAAGAACAGATATTCTCATGGATGAACAATTTCCACTGTATAATTCAAGATTACTTTTTATTTAAAAATAATTCCATGTTTCATTATGCATTTAGTTGAAAGTTGATATAAAATTTTAACATTTTTTTTATATATGTTTTATGTTATGTTATGTATGTTTTATTTAAAACATACAATTTAAGCTTAGTTTCAATATTTTTTGGTAATGGGTAATTATTTCTATAATATATAATTATGGTCAGCATTTGAAAAATATGTGTCTAAAAAGTGAAAATAAACATCATCTTTCTCTCTACAAATCTCACCTTTCTAAACTAAACTTAACCAAAGCCAATGCCCTTGAGTTGAATCAGACTCTTAGTGACCCTCTAGGACAGAATAGAATTACCCCACAGAATTGTCTGGCTATAAATCTGTATGGAAACAGCCTGCCACATCCTTCTCCCTTGTAGTTGTTGGTCATTTAACTCTCAGTTAGTTAGCTTTAACAACTACACCACCATGACCCTTGTTTTCAACCCTAAAATGTACTTGATAATTGTTAGTGAATACTATTTAAATGTGTATTTCATATAATATTTAATTTAATGCATATAAGCAGTCATATTATAAAACTGTAAGAAAAACAATTCTATGTATTTCCATACCAGAAATACATAGAATTGAAGACTGGTATGTAAAAATATCTAATGATTCTTAGTTGCAATATTTTCTATTAATTTATATTTTTACTGAACATTCTTACCTAAATTATTCCAGAAATTAAATAAGTTCTGTGGTTCTAACCCACCAGCCACTCCTCGGAAGGAAGATGGGACAATCTACTTCCGTAGTGATACTGCCTCGGAAACCCAAGGAGGGGTCGCTATGAGTCGGGTCCGACTCGATGGCACACAACAACAACAACAGAGAAAAAATAAATAAATAAAAGTAATTTCTTTCACAAGCTGAATTCTCCAAAACATGGGTGAAAAAAAAAAGAAGAAGAAGAAGTCATTTAGAAAATATGTCTTGGATGTTTACTCTATAATAGGTAATTACTACTTCAATTGACACTTCTTTGTCATGTGGAATGGCTGGTGATTTCCATTCGCAAGCACTTAGGTTAGCAGCCTAGTACATTAACCACTGCACCATCAAGGTTCAAAAAGGGCAAACATGGTTATTTTCTATTACAATCTACAGTCTGTATTTGTTGTTAGCTGCTGTCAAGTCAACCAACAACAGTTCAAAACAACTCCACATACAATAGAATAAAATGCTTCCTATCTGTGCTAGCTCTGGTGGTGTAGTGGATAAGGCATTTGACTGCTAATTGGCAGGTCACCAGTTCAAACCTAACAGCTGCTTTGTGGAAGCAAGATGAGGCGATCCACTTTTGTAAGGATTTACAGCCACGTAAACCCAATGGGGATCACTAAGAGTTGGAAATGACTTGATGGCACTGAGTTTGTTTTTTTTGGTTTTGTCTATGACAATTTGGGCATGACAATTTGGGTATGAAACCATTGTGATTCAAAGGATTTTCTTAGACTGATTTTCAGAAACTGATAACCAGACTTTTTTTTTTTTTCCCCCATACTCTACAGTCTAGTGGTACAGATGTAGAAAAGAGAAGTAAATATATTTGTTGTTGTTGTTGTTGTTATGTGCCATCCAGTCATACCTGACTCTTAGCGACCCCTTCTTGGGTTTCTGAGGTGGTATCACTGCAAAAGTAGATTGCTCAACCTTCCTTCTGGTAAATATATTTAAAGAATGACAAAGTTGATATTTAAATGGATACATTATACTAAAGCCAAAGTTAGTTATAATGATAGATTAAACAATAACCATTTTAATATATTTAGAATTTGCTTTCCACTAAAAATATTTTATGAATGCCAAAGTTGATATTTAAATGGATACATTATACTAAAGCCAAAGTTAGTTATAATGATAGATTAAACAAAAACCATTGCAATGTGTTTAGAATTTGCTATCTGTCAAGTAAAGTAGACCTAGTAACATTATTGTTAAGCACTTGATTGTTAACCTAAATGTCAGTACTTCAACTCCATCAGCCTCTCCGTGGGAGAAAGATGTGACAGGCAGACTATTTCTGTAAAGATTTGCAGCCTTAGGAATTCTATGGGGGCAGTGGCTTTATCTTGTAGGATAATTATGAGTAAGAATCTACTCCATGACAAAGGGTTTTTGTGTCAAGTATTATATAATTTCCTTATTTTAACTGTCTCATTTAACATTCATAGTCTTTATATATTTTAAAAAATATTCAAAGCACTTAATAAGAATTCCTTCATTTGAGTCTCAAAGGCACTATATGAAATAAATTTAGCACGTATTACTATTATTGTGCAAATGAGTAAACTGAGATCTAGATTGGCTAAATATCTTGGAAATGACTGTAGTCAAAAGGAAATACAAATGATGCTTAAACTCTGTACTCAAAAATAAAAAAAAAAGGTAAATTCTTTCCTCAAGACATTGATGAAATATGTGAACCACATTTCTTTCTTTCTTTCTTTTTTATTTTTCACTTTTTATTTTTTATTTTTTGTTGTTATTTCAGTGAAAATTTACAGAACAAATTCATTTTCCATACAGCAGTTCACATAAACTTTACCTCTTGACATTGACTACAATTTACCCCAATGCAACAGCTCCCCTCCCACTTCCTCTCAATAGTTACCCCTTCCCTGTGTCCATCCCTCCATGCAACCCTGTCCACTGAGCCATCTCCCTGTGCATAAGTAGCCCTTTTTTTGTCTCATGATTGTTCTCTCCAAGGAGTGTAGCTAGATCTATCAGAACACCGAACCTGGTCCCCCACCCTTTTTTTTTGTCCCAAATGATTTTGAGTTTTTTTCCACATTGTTCTACATCTCTATCCAGGATCTCCTCCACAGATCATTGTCTGAGTGGTTGAGAGTGGTAGCCAGGCACCATCTAATTCTTCTGGTCTCATAGTCATATAGGCTGTGAATCGCATGGTGTACCAGTTGCTAGGACTAATTGTTTCCATCAATCTTTGTTTTTCTTCATTCTTCTTTGCTCTGGATGAGGAGAGATCCATCATTGCACCTAGATGGCTGCTTGGAAGCTTTTAAGATCCCAGTCACTACTCACCAAACTAGGAGGTGGAACAATGTTTTTTGTAGTATGTTATGCCAATCGAGCTTGATGTCTCCTGCGACTATGGTCCTGAGCCCACTGTGAACAACAATTCTTAATGTTTTATTATTCTGGCAAATCCTAAATGTGCCCTTTTCCTCTCTATTGTTTTCTGTTCTTTAGGCATGCAATGTCCTTAAGCTCTAGTATTTAATCCACCATCTCCCCACCCCCCTTAAAAAAAAACAACACTGTCAAACATTTAAAAATATCTACTTGCGTATCCAATTTATTCTTAACAGATAAAAGTGAACTATGCTTGTTCTTTACAGCATAAATTTTGCAAATTTCCCAAATGAATCAATTTGTTGGTAACTTTGAATTATATTGCTTAATTATCTCCTCATTGTCTTTAACATGCTATCCTCCTAATCAGTAACATAACTCTTCTATATCACATTTTTTAAATACACATTATTATTAAACCACAAGGAGCTCTGGTAGCATAGTGCCTAAGGCGCTTGACTGCTAACCAGAAGGCTGGCGGTTCAAACCCACCAGCCACTTCTCGGAAGGAAGGTTGGGCAATCCTACTTCCATAGTGATACTGCCTCGGAATCCCAAGGAGGGGTCGCTATGAGTTGGGGGCGACTCGACGGCAAATAACAACAACAACAACAACATTAAACCACATAATCTCTCACAAAACTTATAATGCTTGACTGGAAGAAACTGCTAAGTAAAAAACCACTCATTCATTCATACACTCATTGATCCATTAAACAGCATGTAGTTTCCATTTGAATCCCCTTATGATAAACTGTCAAAATATTGTATTGTTTTACCATTGGTATATATTATTGTTGTTGTTGTTATGTTTCTGAGGCAGTATCACTACGGAAGTAGATTGCCGTATCTTCCTTCTGAGAAGGTAGGTATATATTAGTACAATACAACTTTAATTATAAATTTAATTATAAATGCTCGATATTATTTTGATTGTTTATTCAAGAGAACACCAAGAATGTGGCTGAATAAAAATAAGTGATCACTTCTCAATAAATTAGGAGCTCCAGTTACATAGTGCCTAAGGCTTTTGACTACTAACCAGAAGTCTGGCAGTTCAAACTCACCAGCCACTCCTCAGAAGGAAGGTTGAGGTATCTACTTTTGTAGTGGTATCTTGGAAAGCCAAGAGGGGTCATTATGAGTTGGGTCTGACATGATGGCAGTGTGTTTGGTTTGGTTTGGTTAAGGCATTTGACTGCCTGAGACTGATAGTTCAAACCCACCAGCCATTCCCTGGAAGGAAGTCTGGGTAATTTACTTCCATAGAGATACCACATCAGAAACCCAAGGAGGAGTCGATATTAGTTGGAACCAACTCAACAGCAATGTGTTTGGTTTTGGTCTCAATAAAATTATTAATTATAAAATTTCATGAATCTAATGAATATAAACAATAATTTTTAGTCTTTTGTCATAACTGTAAAATGTGTGAGATTTTACCCTGCTGTGAATCTAATAAGTTATCATGTCACAATTTTTCACATGTTGGCTGAAAGCATGAGATGGTTGGTTCAGAGACAAGGAAGTTTTTTACTCTCACCACAGCAGGTAGCATGAAGTTCATGCTCACATCAGTTGCCTTGTCCTTCAAGTTCCATGAGTTATGGATGGGGTCCATGTGGATATTTCACACACAGTGAGTTTGTCTGTCAACTTAGGAACTTCAAAATTTAGAAACCTTCAATCTAACAAGAGAACTGGTAACAAATTTGCCCAACATTCCCTAAAAGGCACATTATCTTTATTACTGGTTATGAAATAATTCTGTCCTTTGCCTGGGAGGAGTAATATTTCTAATTACTAAGGTTGTTTGCTGTAAAACATTCCTTAAAAGATAGTCTAGAACAACAATTCTCAACACCTCTTCAAAAGACATTCAGAAATGTAAGACACCCAAAGAGAAATGTATCTGAACAGTTTTGTCTAACAGCCAAACACCATTTAGAATGTAAGCACTTGTAGTCATTACATTTCATTTTAAAGTAATACATTCTTAGTTTTCTTAGTTTTGAAGGTCAAACTGATTATATTAACTATGTGAACTAAAAATTGAAAGTTAATTCATGATATAGAAAAAATTACACACTTTGATGAACTGTTATGATTTGTGGTATCTATACGACTAACAAAAGTAAAGAACTACCAGCTTCCTTTTAAAATATTTGTATACACTTGAAGAGGTATACTAATTTACAATGAATACTAAATTTTGGTAATACTGGTACAAAGACTATAAATACAAATAATGAAAAAGTGAATGTAATAATATTAATATCAAATTGTTAGTTGCAGTACAACAAAGCAGGAAATGTAAGATTTTTGTAGAATTTAAATGGTAAAGAAACTCAAGATTCTGCTTTTCTCTATTTCTTTTTACTTAAAATTCATAAAAAGTGTACTTTTACTAATTTTACAAAGATCTCATGAAAATTCTCAGTAGTTTCCAACTCCAGGATATTGTGAATTTTGTTTGCATGATATTGTTGAAGAATAAGTCTTTGAAAAGTTTACCATTCCTGTGGAGATAATGAAGATTATAAGATAAAATACAGAAACCCATTTATGTGTCTAGCTAAATCACGGGTCCTCAACAGATTCTAATGATTAACAAAACAACATTTTTCTCTCCAAATTTAGCCATGTGTACAGTCTAGCTCTAAAAGTGTTGGTTTAAATATTTTATTTAGAATATTGCCTTTCCATTAGGTTCTGTCTAATGTAAACTACTGTTTCCACACTAAAATATTCATTCTAAAACCATTATACTACATGGCACTATACTAAAGTTATCCTTAATGTTGTAAAAAGGAAATGATTGTTTTTTATGAAAAATAATTCATTTACATTAAAAAGGGAGGTAGTTACATTAATACACATTGCCTTTTAAGTGTTACTAGATAGTTCAGAGTAAAATGCTTCTTATAAAACACTGATATATGTTTACTAAAGAGCTTTAGTATATCAGACGATCGTTTTACTTTAAAAACTAAAGATAGACTACATGTATTAGGCACCTACTTTTTAGTAATTATTATTTTAAATTTATCATTTTTTTGAAAAAAAACAGAATGTTCACTGAGAGGAAAAATATATATACAATGTCTACACATATTATTAAATATGATTCTGAAATAACATTGAAACATTAATGAAACTCTGTAATATGCTAACAATGTATTCATTTTAAAACTGGTCTACCTTTTCACAAGGGACATGTTCTACATCCCTTGGCAAAATGATATATTTGAGTATTTGCTATGCTAATGGAAGTTCGGGCAATCTACTTCTGTAGTGATACCACCTTGGAAACCCAAAGAGGGGTTGCTATGAGTTGGGTTTGACTCAATGGCACATAACAACAACAAGAACAATGGGAATTTTAACAAATACATACATATTTTTGATTGTACATTAGTATAATATCTATCATTTTTATTGAGAGTTAAAATGTTTGGTATATCCATGGAAAAACACAAAATTTCCTATCATTCATAAAGAAAAAAGAAAAAAAAAATAAAAATATAGAAAACATTAGCCTTGAGAATCAAATA
>NW_006922362.1:849253-857033 GCF_000298275.1 Orycteropus afer afer
AAAAAATTCAATTTATTCATCTCTACATACTTTACAGATATATTCTGAGGAATAAATGAAATAAAGTACATAATATCCTTGCAGAACCTACCGGATACTCATTTTTTTTTTTTCAGTGCATAATTATGCTGTTCCTGATCGTGAAGAAGACTACTCAAGTGATTTTGCTTCTCTCCATAGCTGAAGAAATGATGACACATAGTTGCTCGTCCATGAAGAATCAAATAAAAACGAGTTATAATAGTGGTTTACATGCCAAATTACATGCATTATATAGAGTAAAATAACATTTATGTCATAAATTACTTCTCCAGAAGTCAGATTTTTTTCTTTTTTAATATCAGAACATATTACCATTTTCTTTTTCTTTTCTTAAATCATGATAATGACAGTGGAGAGAACAGTTGCCTAGATTTCAAATGTCCCTAACTAGCTTATTTCCATATACTAATGTGTATAAAGACTGACTCTAGGGTGCCACAATACTGTTATCTAATTACTTAAATCAACATACACAGAAGATTCGATAGACTGAAACTTAGGTACTAATAGAAATTCTGGAATGTTTATCTTATCTTGTCTGCTTTTCTCTGGGGTGGATTAATCTATGTGTGCTTTCTTATCTCTCTGGTAGCCACTAAAAGACTGAAAACCTCACTTTTGCTGCAATCAGCCAGAACTGAGTGGAAGAGGCCTGTAGGAGAGAGAGTGATAGCCAAAGGCTGTGCTCCTGAGGGTGAATAGATCAGTGTTTGTTTTCTGATATTTCTGGGAGCCACTGAAGGATGAAACTCAGGTCTTACATGAGCCACAGTTTTTATAAGGATGGAGAGGGAGTAGCAAATAAGCTCTGAAGGCTGTGCCCACCTGAATTCTTCTTCCAGATTTAATACTATTGAAAGCACCATGTATTTAGAGTATCCAGGAAAAAATCACTTTGAAAATTCTAATGTTGCAGATTTGTCACCACCAAAAGCAAAGCATCATAAGGCAAACAAAGAAACTGAGAACAATGTCCTATTGAAATGAACAAGAACAAATGAAAGAATTTGCCTTCATGGATGTCCAAATAATGAACAGATTGGGAAAAAAAAAAAAAAAAAAAAAAAATATATATATATATGTGTGTGTGTGTGTGTGTGTGTATAGTATCGATAGTACATAACAACAACAACAACAATATTAAACAGTCTCAAAACACTAAAAGTACAAGTAACGAATTGAAACAAAAAAATTAGTGAAACAACACATGACCAAAACAAGAAAATAAATAAATAAATAGACAATTCTGTCAGTTGTCATATTTTGATGCCTTGCATGTTGCTCATATGCTGTAAGCTATGCCACCAATATTTCAAATATTTGCAGGGTTACCCAGAGTGGACAGGTTTCAGTAGAGCTTCAAGACTAAGACACTCTAAGAAGAAAGTCGTGGACAAGTCCACTCTGAAAAAAAATGACCACTAAAATCTTATGACTAGCAGGGAAAAAATGCCAGATATAGAGCCAAAAGACTTGTCCCTCAGGTTAGAAGTCACTCAAAATACCCTCGGAGGAGAACTGCCTTCTCAAAGTAGATGTGATGTTAATAGAACAAATGGAGTAGAGTTTTTGAGACCTTCATTTGCTGATCTGGCATGACTCAAAATGAGAAGAAACAGCTACAAACATCCATTAATAATTCCAATGTGGAATGCATGAAGTATGACTCCAGGAAAATTGGAAGTTGTAAAAAATTAAATGTAATGCATAGAAATTGATATGCTAGGCATCAGTGAGCTGAAATGGACTGATATTGGCAATTTTGAATTGGATAATCATAAAGGCTAATGTAAAAGATTGGCAAATTGAAGAGGAATGGTATTGCATTCATCATCAAAAAGAACACTTAAGCATCTATCCTGAAGATGAATACTGTTAGTTATAAGATAATATACATACACCTACAAGGATGTTGTTGATGTTAGGTGCCATGGAGTCATGTCCAACTCATAGCGACCCCAGGTACAGTAGAATGAAATACCGTCTGGTCCCACACCAACTGCACAATTCATGCTATACTTGAGCCCATCGACATATTCACTGTGTCAATCCATCTTGTTGAGGGTGTTCCCCTCTTTTGTCGAACCTCCACTTTACGAAGCATTTCATCCTTCTCCAGGGAATGGTCCCTTCTGACAACATGACCAAAGTTGATGAGAGGAAGTCTAACCATTCTCACTTCTAAGGAGCATTCCTGCTGCACTTCCTCTAGGACAGATGTGTTAGCTCTTTTAGCAGTCCATGGCTCATTCAGCACTCTTCACCAGCACCACAACTCAAAATCATCAACTCTTCTTCAGTCTTCTTATTCATTGTCCAGCTCTGACATGCATATGAGGCGATTGAAATTATCCTGACTTGTGTCAGGTGCACCTTAGTCTCCAAGGACACACCTTTACTCTTCAACACTTGAAAGAGGTCCTTTGCAGCCAATTTTCCCAGTGCTACACACTGTCTGATGTCTGAACAGCTGCTTCCATTTGTGTGGATCGTAGCACCAAGCAATGTGACAAAGTGTCTTTGACAACTTTAATCTTTTCTCCATTTATCGTGATGCTGCTTATTGGTCAAGTTGTGAGGATTTTGTTTTCTTTATGTTGAGATGTAATCTATACTGCAGACTGAAGTTGAAGTTGTTAATCTTCATCAGTAAGTGCCTAAAGTCATCCTGACTTTCAGCAAGCAAAGTTGTGTTGTAAACATATAGCAGGTTGATAATGATTCTTCCTCCAATCTTCATGCCACCTTCTTCTTCATATAGTCAAGCTTCTCGGATTATTTGCTTAGCATATAGATTGAATAAGGATGGAGAAAAGATACAATTGTGACACACTCCCTTCTTGATTTTAAACCATGCAGTGCCCCTTTGTCCAGGTCGAATGACAGTCTCCGGGTCTATGTACAGGTTCCTCATGAGTACAATTAAGTGTTCAACAATTCCCATTCTTCTCAATGTTTTCCATGATTTGTAATCTTCTCAATGTTATCCACAATTTGTAATGATACACACAATCAAATGCTTTTGCATAGTCAATAAAATACAAGTAAACACTTTTCTGCTATTCTTTGCTTTCAGCCAAGATACATCTGACATCTGCAAATCCTACCCCTCATTCTACGTCCTCTTTTGAATCCAGCTTGCATTCTGGAAGCTCTCTGTCCATGTACTGATGCAACCATTTCTTAATTATCTTCAGCAATATTTTACTTACATGTGATGTTAACTATATTTTTTGATAATTCCACATTCTGTGTGATCACCTTTCTTTTGAATGGGTACAAATACAAATCTCTTCCAGTCAATTAGCCAGGTAGCTGTCTTCCAAATCTCTTGGTATAACCAAGTGAGTTCCTCCAGGGGGCCATCTGTTTATTGAAACATCTCAGTGGGTGTTCCATCAATTCCTGGAGCCTTATTCTTTGCCAATTCCTTCAGTGCAGGTTCATTCTTCCTTCAATACCATTGGTTCTTGGACATATGCCACCTCCTGAAATGGATGAAGATCAACCAGTCCTTTTTGGTACAGTGACTCTATGTATTCCTTCCATCTTCTTTTGATGTTTCCTGTATCATTCAATATTTTACCCATCTGGGGGAAAAAAAAAAAAAAAAAAACCTCACTGCCGTTGAGTTGGGTCTGACTCATAGCAACCCCTTCTTGGGTTTCCAAGGTGGTATCACTACAAAAGTAGATTGCCCAACCTTTCTTTCAGGGAGTGACATTCAATAATTGCAACTCGGGGTTTAATTTTTTTTTTTCCTCAGTTCCTTCAGCTTGAGAAATTCTAAGCTTGTTCTTCCCTTTTGGTTTTCTAACTCCAGATCTTTGCACATTTTATTACAATAATTGCCTTTGCCTGCTTGAGCTCTTCTTTGAAATATGTTCAGCTCTTTTTATCTTGTTATTTCTTTCATTTGTTTTAGCTACTCTCCACTCAAGGGCAAGTTCAGAGTCTCTTCTGAGATCAATTTTGGTCTTTTCTTCTTTTCGCATCATTTAAATCACCTCTGCTTTCTTCCTCTATAATATTCTTGATGTCATGGGACAATTCTTCTGTTTTTTTGTCATTGGTGTTCAATGAATCAAATCTATTCTTTAGATGGTCTATAGATTCAGGAGGGATATATTCAAGGTCATATTTTGTCTCTCATGAACTTGTTTTAATTGTCTTCAGCTTCAACTTGAACTTGCATATGAGCTATTAATAACCTGTTCTACAGGCAGCTCCTGGCCTGGTTTTCGCTGAAGTTATTGAGTTTTTCTGTTGCCTCTTGCCACAGATTTAGTTGATCTGATTTCTGTGTTCTCCATCTAGTAAAGTCCACATGTATAGCTGCTGTTTGTGTTGTTGAAAAATCGTATTTGCAATGAATAAGTCATTGGTCTTGCAAAATGCTATTATGTGATCTCCACTGTTATTTCTGTCAACGAGGCCAAATTTTCCACTATTGATAATTTTTTGTTTCCAACTTTTACATTCTAGTCACCAGTGATAATTAACACATCTTAATTGCATTTTTGGTCAATTTCAGATTGCAGAAGTTGATAAAAATCTTGAATTTCCTCATCTTTTGCTCTGGTGGTTAGTGTGTAAATTTGAATAATAGTAGTGTTAACTCCTCTTCCTTGTAGGCATATGGATATTATCCTGTCACTGACAGGACTGTACTTTAGGACAGACATTTAAACATCCATTGTAATGATGAATTCCATACTGATCCTTTTCAAATTGTCATTCCCAGCATAAGAGGTCATATAGTTGTTTGATTCAAAATGGCCAAAACTGGTCCATTTCAGCTCACTAAGGCCTAGGATATCAATCTTTATGTGTTGCATTCCATTTTTGACAATTTCCAATTTTACTCAACTTGTAAATCATATATTCCACGTTCTGATTATTAATGGATGTTTGAAGTTGTTTCTCCTCAATTTGAATCATGTAACATCAGCAAATGGAGGTCCTGAAAGCTTTACTTTATCTATATATTTAAGGTTGGTTGTACTCTGATGAGGCAGCTGTTTTCCGGTTGTAGTTTGAGTGCCTTCTCACCTAAGGGGCTGGTCTTCCTACACCGTATCAGACAATGTCTCTGGGCTATTCATGAAAGTGCCTGATAACATATCAGACAGTGTTTCTCTGCCATTCATAAGGTTTTCCCTGGTCAATTCTTTGAGAAGTGGATGGCCTCTTCTTTCTTCTAGTTTGTCTTAGTCTGTAAGCTGCATTGAAACCTATGCACCATGTGCAATCCTGCTGGCATTTGAAACACTGGCACATCCTCAAGTCTCACAGCAATGTGCAAGCCACCACAGAACAACAAACGGACAGAGAAATTTGTCTCACTTAGCTGTTTGAAACCTCTCTGCCCTCCCAGTACATGGATCTTACCTGGATCCTGCTGCTTTTGTTGTCACTAGTGTTTCCCTCCTTTTTCTGCTTCTGGGAGTGGGAACTGTTTCTTTCCCCTTATCTGGATTCTGCAGTTTTTGTTGTCCCAGTGGATGTTCCCTTCCCTTTAGTGCCTTTGGGGGTGGGTCCTCTCTCCTTCAAGGAAGACCAGTTAATACTACTATTCAAATTTATGCAGAAAAAAATAAAGCCAAAGATGAAGAATTTTTAGATTTTTACCAAATTCTACAGTCTGAACTTGACTAAACATTCAATCAAGATGAATTGAAAATTACTGGTGATTGGAATATGAGAGTAGGAAACAGAGGTGATGGATTGGTAGTTGGAAAATATAGTCTTGGTGATAAAATGACTGTGGAGATTGCATGATAGAAAATTAAAAAAACAATGATTTATTCAGTAAAAATGCCTTTTTCAACAACATGAACAGTGACTATGCATATAGACATTACCAGATGAAACACACAGGAATGCAATTGAATACATTTGTGCAAACAGACAATGTAAAATCTCAATATCATCAGTGAGAAGGCGGTGAGTGGCCTATTCTGGAAGAAACCGTCAATTTCTCATATGTAAGTTTAAGCTAAATAAAATTAAAATAAGGCCATAAAATCCAAAATACAACTCTGCGTGTATCCCACATAAATTTAGAGTCCATCTGAAGAATACATTTGACACATTAAACCCCAATAACCAAAGACAAGGAAAATTGTGAGATGGCATCAAGAACATCACATATTAAGAAATCAAATGATCATTAAAGAGACAGGAAAGTAGGAAAAGACCAAAACACATTTCAGAAGAGTAACTGGAACTTGCTCCTGAAAGGAGAGGAGTTAAAGTGAATAGGGGGAAAAAAAAAAAAGAAGTGATGAATGGAATGTTTCAAAGTGCAGCTAGGGAAGACTAAGTAAACTATTATAATTAAATGTGAAAACATCCCAAGCCATAAAGTCAAAAAGAAAAAACATATTCAGCATTTATCAAGTTGAAAGAACAAAAGGAAAAAAAAATAAGCATTAAGTAGCAATAATGAAGGATTCTTGGACAAAATACTCATGGACGATACATGTAGCAACAAAAGAGGATGAAAAGGAATACACAGAATCACTGTACCAATAAGAAGTGATGAATGTTCAGCCATTTCAGGAGTTAGTATATGATAAAGAATCCATGGTATTGAAAGAAGAATCCAAGCTGCACTGAAGGAATTGGCAAAAGGCAAAGTTTCAGAAATTGATGTAATAACTATTGAGATGTTTCAGCAAATAAATGCAATCCTGGAGATGTTTGCTCATATATGCCAAGAAATTTTGAAAGAAAGCTAGGTTGGCCTAACAACGGGAAGAGACCCATAATTGTGTCTCTTCCAAGAACGTGACCTGACAGGATACAAAAATATCGAACAATATCTTGATATCATCTGCAAAAACAATTTTGCTAAAGATAATTATAACATAGTTACAGTGCTATATTGATGAGAACAGTCAGAAATTAAAGCTGGATTCAGAAGAGAGTTAGACAGAAGGGTAATCATTGCTGGTGTCAGATAAATCTTAGTTGAAAATGAATGTCAGAATGATGTTAACCTGTGTTTTATTTACCAACCAAGTCATTTGATTGTGGGGATCATAGCAAATTATGGATAACATTGAGAAGAATAGGAATTCCAAAACTCTTAATTGTGTTAATGAGGAAAGTGTACATAGACAAAAAGATAGTCCTTGAAACTGAACAAGAGGATACTATATGGTTTAAAGTCAAGAAGGGTGTGCATCAGAGTTATATCATTTCACCATAGTTAAACAATCAGCATGCACAGCAAATAATCTGAGCAACCTGACTATATGAAAAATGCAATATGTGGACTGGAGGAAAACTCATTAAATACTTGTGATATGCAAATAATATAACCTTGCTTGTTAAAAGTGAGGAGGGCTTGAAGCACTTATTGATAAAGATCAAAGATTATAGATTTCATTATGGATTACACCTTAATATAAACAAAATGAAAATCCTCACATCAGGATCAATAACCAACATTATAATAAACAAAGAATAAAGTTGTCAGTAGTTCATTATACTTAGATCTACAATCAATACCCATGGAGTACCAATAAAGGTATAAAATGCATAGGCAAGAAAGACACAGGGAAAGGGTAACCACAAGTAGGAAGTGAGAGGAGAGCTCTTACACTGTGGGGAATGTAATCAGTGTCACAAAGCATAATATGTATAAAGTGTTAAATGTAAAATGAATCTGCTTTGTAAAATTTCATCCAAATCACAATAAAAAGTTAAGAGTTAAAAAAAAAAAAAAAAA
>NW_006922362.1:857258-870322 GCF_000298275.1 Orycteropus afer afer
TATATGTATTTTTTTAGCCAGGGTGCTCCTTAGTAGGGAGGATTGTGAGACTTTGTCTTTCATACTTTGGATATGTTACCAGTAGTTACTTGTCCCTAGAAAAGGACATCATGCTTAGCAAAGTTGAAGGTCAGAGAGGAAGAGGAAGACCCTCAACAAGATTAATTGATACTGTTAATAACAATGGCCTGAAACAAAGCATCAATTGTGAAGATGGTATATGACCAGGCAGGTTTCATTCTGTTGTACATGGGATCATTATGAGTTGGACTGACTTCGCACCACCTAACAAAAACGAATAACCACTACAATAGAGTAAAAGAGACTAATAAAAGTGGTAAGACATCTTGTGCTCATGGATTAGAAAGCTTAGTATATACTAATCCTATCCATCTGTAGATGCCAAAGGAATTTATAGATTCAATTCAATCTTGAGACAAACTCAACAACATTGTTTACTAAAATGGAAAACCTGACCAACTTCATAGGGAAAGGAAAGAAATTATTATTAGCAAAACAATATAAGGAAGACTACAGATTAATTGATACATTTAAATTGTGGTATTGGTGAAGAATATTGAAGTATTGGAATGCAAAATTTGGAAACAAAGAAGAATCACCAGTAGGTGGAAAATATGGCCTTGGTAATAGAAGTGATGCTAGAGATTGAATTATAAAATTTTACAAGACCAACGACCTATTGATTGCAAATACCATTCTTCAGCAGCATAAATAGTGGTTATACATTAACAGATGGAATACACAGAAATCAGATTGATAACTGCTATGGAAAGAGGTGATGGAGAAACTCAATATCTTCAGCCAAAACAAGGCCAGCAACTAACTGTGGAACAGACAATTCATTGCTCATGTACAAGTTCAACCTGAAGCTGAAGAAAACTAAAACAAATCCATGAAAGTCAAATTATGACCTTGATTATAACCCACCTGAATTTAGAGACCATTTAAAGAGTAGAGTTGACATATTGAACACCAATGACCAAAAAACAGATGAATCATGGGAAAACATCAAGAATATCACACATGAAGAAAGCAAAAGTTTATTAAAAAATCAAGGAAGGAAGCAGAGACAGAAATGGATATCAGAAGAGGCTCTGAAACTAGATCTTGAATGGAGAGTAGTTAAAGAAAATGGAAGCAGTCACAAGAAAAAAGAGTTGAACAGAAGATTTCAAAGAGCAGCACAAGAAGATAAAGTCACTTATTAAAATTAAATGTGCAAGGATATGTAGTTAGACAACCAAAAGGAAGAACATGTTTGGCATGTGTCAAGATGAAAGAACTGAATAGAGAAATCAAGACACAAGTTGCAATGCTAAAAGATTCTAAGGGCAAAATATTGAATGATGCAGGAACATCAAAAGAAAGGGGAAGGAATACACAGACTAAGTGTACCAAAAATAATTTATCAATGTTCATTTATTTCAGGAGGTTCCTTATGATCAAGAACCGTAAGTATGGAAGGAAGAAGTAGAACTTGCACTGAAGGAATTGGTGACAAATAAGGCTCCTAGAATTGACAGGATATCCATTGAGATGTTTCAATATATGGATATCACACTGGAGGAACTTACTCATCTATGCCAAGAAATTTGGAAGACAGCAACCTGGCTAACTGACTGATACTTATTTGTAACCATTCCAAAGAAAGCTGATCCCAGAAATGTGGAAATTATTGAACAATATCATTAATATCACACACATGCAAAAGCTTGCTGAAGATAATTCAAAAAGAGTTGCAGCAGTATATTGACAAAGAACTTCCACAAATTCAAGCTAGATTTAGAAGAGGACATGGGATGAGGGATATCATTGTTGACATCAGATAGATATTGGATAAAAGCAAAAAATACCATAAAGATGTTTATTTGTCTTTTATTGAACATGAAAAAGCATTTGATTGTTTGGATCATAACAAATTATGGATAACATTGAGAATAATGGGAATTAAGAACACTTAATTGGGCTGCTGGGAAACCTGTACATGGACTATGAGTCTGTCATTGAAACCAAACAAGGGAACACTGCATGGTTTAAAATCAAGAAGGGAGTGTGTCAGGGTTGTATCCTTTCACCATACTTATTCAATCTACATGCTGAGTAAGTAATCTGAGAGGCTGGACTATATGAAGAAGAAGTGGTGTCAGGATTGGAGAAAGACTTATTCACAACTTGCGATATTCATGTCACATGACTTGGCTTACTAAAAGTGAGGATGATTTGAAACACTTACTAAGGAAGATTAAAGAATAGAATCTGCAGTATGGATTAAACATCAGCATACAGAAGATGAAAATCCTCACAGCTGGGCCAATAAGCAGCATCATGATAAATTGAGTAAAGATTGAAGCTGTCATAGATTTTATATTGCTCAGTTCCAAAATCAACACGAGTGGAAGCAGGAATCAAGACATCAGATGATGTATCACATTGGGGAAATCTGCTACAAATTACCTCTTTATGGTACTGAAGACCAAAGATGTCTCTTTGAATAGTAAGGTGTGCCTAACACAAACCATGGTGTTTTCAATATGCATGTGAAAGTTGGAAAATGATTAAGGGAGACTGAATGGGTGTTAATGCTTTTGAATTGTGGTGGTGGCGAATATTACTGAAAGTTCCATGGACTGCCAGAAGAACTAACAAACCTGTCCTGGAAGAAGTGCAGTCAAATGCTCCTTGGAAGCAAGAAAGTTCAGACTTCATCTCAGCTGCTTTGGTCATGTTGTTAGAAGGGACCATTCCCTGGAGAAGGATATCATGCTTGGTAAAGTGGAGGGTCAGCAAAAAAGGGAAAGATCCTTAATGAGATGAATTGGCACAGTGGCTGCAACAATGGGCTCAGGTATAACAAGTTTTGTGAAGCTGGGTCAGGACTGCACAGTGTTTCATTCTGTTGTACATAGGGTAGCTATGAGTCAGAGCTGACTCAATGGCACCTAACAATAACATCAACAACAACAATATGGGCTGTTCCAAAACCAAAGCAAACTCACTGCTGTCAAGTCAAATCAGACTCATAGTGACCTCTCCTTTGGTTTCTGAGGCTGTATCTCTACAGAATTAGATTGCTCAACCTTCCTTCCGAGGAGTGGCTTGTGGGTTTGAACCCCCAGCCTTTTGGTTAGCAGTCAAGTGCCTTAGGCACTATGCCATCTAGAATAACAAATAAGTCTGTCTTGGAGAAAATACACTTGAAATGCTCCTAGAAGCAAGAATGGTTAGACTTTTGTCTCTCACAATTTTTTTCATGTTATCAGAAGGGACCTGTTTCTGGAGAAGGATATCATGCTTAGTAAGGTAGAGTTTCAGCAAAAAAGGGAAAGATCCACAATAAGATGAAATGAAACAGTGGATAGGATGATGGGCTCAAGCATGGCAATCATTGTCAGGATGGTGTAGGACCATGCAGTGTTTAATTTTGTTGTAAATTTTTTTGTAATTTCTCATGGCCACTATGAGTTGAAACTCATTCAATAACACCTAACAACAAAAATATAAAGAGAATTAAAACAGAGATTTTGGAAAGAAAAAATAAAGAAGTGAAATGATGTTAATAATAATTTTAAAAACCTCACTGAAATAATTTAGCAACAGATTTGAGCTGGCAGAATAATGAATTTGTGATCTAGAGGACAAAATAATCAAAAGTAAGAAGGCTGAAGTGCAACAAAAGAGAAGTTTGTTCTTTCCATAATTTTCTCTATGTCTTTGCAGGTAATCTAATGGTGATGTAAGATTCCGCATATAAACTATCTTTCATCTTGTGGGAATCAAAGAAGGAGATAAAAGAGAGAAAGGGACAGAAAGAATATTTGAAGAGATAATTTCAGAAAACTACCCAACTTTTGCAAAGTATATATATACAAATATCCAAGCTCAACAAACTCTAAGTAGGATAAACCCAAAGAGGTCCACAATGTAAACAAGCTCTAAAAAACTACAGTTAAAGAGAAAACCTGGAAACAGAAAGGAAGAAGCAAATTTTCCACTTCAAATGGATCATCAATAAAAAGCTAAATAATACTCATCACAAATCTTGGAGTGCAGAAAACAGTGGAGTGGCATATTTAAAGTCCTGAAAGGAAAGAACTGTCAGACAAGAGGACTATATGTAGCAAACTTTTCTCTCAAGAATGAGTGCAAAATTCAGATATTCTTGGATAAACGAAAGCTGAGAGACTATAGAAATATTAGAACTGCCCAAAAGAAATGCTTGTCCCCAAGCTACAAAAGGGAAAAAAGAACACGAGAAAATAACTTGAAACTGTACATGTTGTTGTTGTTGTTATGTGTCATTGATTTGGATCCGACTCATAGCAATCCCTCCTTGGGTTTCCTAGGCAGTAACAGTGCAGAAGTAGATTGTCCAATCTTCCTTCCAAGGAGTGGCTGGTAGGTTTGAACCACCAGCCTTCTGGTTAGCAGTCAAGTGCCTTAAGCACTATGCTACCAGAGCTCCTGAAACTACATAGAATATCAATTAATCAATCAATCAATAAATAAAAGCAATTTAATAGGAAAATTCTAATGTATTTTTTGTTGGTAACTCTAGTTGTTATCCTTAATGCTATATAACAACAAATACATACAAATAAATATGAATGTATATTTCAACACATATGGCATATAAAGATATAATATGTGATAGCAGCAACTTTAACAGGAGAGGGGGATAAATGGCATTTGATCAGTGTTTCTGTACATTGTTATTATTGTTATGTGTCATTGAGTAAGACCCAAGTCATAGCAACCCCTCCTTGGGTTTCCAAAGCTATATCACTATAGAAGTAGATTGCCCAACCTTCCTTCCAAGGAGTGGCTGGTGGATTTTAACTGCCAGCATTTGGGTTAGTAGTCAGAGGCCTTAGGCACTACTCCTGATGTCAAGTTGGCATCAATTTATTAAAACAGGTTGTTATAAGTTTAATTTGTTAAGTCAATACTCATGGCAGGTTGGGCAATCCTACTTCCGTAGTGATACTGCCTCGGAAACCCAAGGAGGGGTCACTATGAGTCGGGGCCAACTCGACGGCACATAACAACAACAACAACAACAACATGGCAACAACAAATAATATCTTTTAAAATGCATATAAAAAGATAAGAGGAAAAAATCAAAATGATTCACTAAAACAAAAACCCAGCAAAATAAATATTGGCAGTATTGGAGAAAATGAGGGAAAAAATGGTTATAAGATATACCAAAAGTAAATAACAAAATGGCAGAAGTCTGTACACCTCTTTGGTAATTTTGCTTAATGTAAATAAGATAAATATTCCAATCATAAAACAGAGAGTGAAAGAATTGTATTAATCAAACAACTAACAAAATTCGTAATCCAGCTTCTTGCTGCCTACCAAAGACACATATTAAGCCCAATGACACAAATAGATTGAAAGTGAAATAATGAGAAAAATATACTTTGAAAATAGGAAACTAAAGTGATTGGGAATATCAGACAAAACACACTTTAAAATCTCTTATAAGAGAAACATAAAGATATTATGTACTTGTAAAAAGGGTCAATTCATCAAGAAGATATAGTAATTATCAACTTATAAATGAATCTAACATTAAACCAGCACCAGCCTCCATGGACTTGATCCTTATTCATGGTCACCACATGTGTTTCAGTGTAAAACATATTCCATAAGGTCTTCAATGTCTGTGATGTTTCAGAAGTAGATCGTTAGGCTTTGCTTTCAAGGCACCCCTGAGAGGATTCAAATTGCCAAATTTTTGTTAGCAGCTGAGTGCTTAACTGTTTATGCCACCTAGGGATGTAATTAACATTAAAGTCTCAAAGTTTAGACAACAAATATTGACATAATTAAAAGGGAGAATAGACAATTATAAAATAATAATTGGAGACTTCCACACACTGTTTTAAATAATGAATAGAGAATGTAGAAAAAGGTCAATAAATAACTAGAAAATTTTAACAGCACTATACATTAACTAGACATTATAGACATATATAGAATATGCCACACAACAGCAGCACAATATACATTTTTCTCCAATGACTACAGATCATTTTCTAGGAGAGAGCATATTCTAGGTCACAGAGAAATTCTCAATATGTAAAAGGAAAAAAAAATCATACAAATGATTTTCTCTTAATACAATGGAGTGAATGATAAATCAGTAACAGAAAAAGAAGAAAGAAAGAGAAACCCTGGAAAATACATGAATATGTGGAAATTAAACAACATAGTTATTAAACTCCAAGTATATCAAAGATGAAATCAAGAGAGAAATAAAAACTACTTAGAGAAAAATCCTCGGAAGGAAGATTGGGCAATCTACTTCCTTAGTGATAATGCCTCGGAAACCCAAGGAGGGGTCCATATTGTTGGGACCGACTTGACAGCACACAACAACAACAACATAGAGAAAATAAAAATGAAAACACAACATAACAAACTTTGTGGTATAGCAAAGGCACTGTTCAGATGGAAATATATAACAACAAATAGCTGTATGGTAAAATTTTAAAAGTTCTCAATTCTGTAATTTAACTCTACAACTTCAAGAACTAGAAAATGAAGAGCAATCCAAAACCAATGCAACAAGAAAATAAATAACAGAGATCAAAGCAGATATAAATCAAATTTAAATAGAAAAACAATAGAATTAATGAAACTAGAAGATTTTTTTAACTGTAGCTAAAATGATAATAAAAAAGAGAATTAAAAATGGACATACTAAAACCAATGCAAAAGAAAGAAAAGAGATCATAAGACAATACTATGAATATTGTACTCCAACAAAATAGATAACCAAGATGAAATAGATAAATTCCTAGAAATGCATTACCTTCCAACATTGACTCAGAAGGAATAGAAGATATTAACAAAGTCATAAGCAATGAAGGAAGTGAATGAGATATCAAAAACTGCCCAACAATGAAAAGTCCTGGATCAGCTTCACAGTGAAATTCTACCAAATATTTATGAAAGAAGTAACTTCAATCCTTCTTAAAACTTTTAAAAACTAGAAAAGAAAGAAAAAAAAAAAAGATATAACTCCTTTTCATAAGGCTAACATTATTCTGATACCAAAGCCAAAGATCCTGTTAAAAGAAAGAAATATCTGTATCTGTCTGTCTGTGTATTATCTGTATACTATCTATATACTGTATACTATCTACCAAAGACACATTTTAAGCCCAATGACACAAATATGTTGAAGGTGAAAGAATGAGAAAAATATACTATGAAAATAGTAAACTAAAGTGAGCAGGAATATCAGACAAAACAGACTTTAAATTAAAATCTGTTATAAGAAAAAAAAGAAAAGAAACACATCATATAATGGTAATGGTCAATGGTATGGTCAATTCTTGAGAATCTATATCTTATAGATTCTTCTATATGTATCTATATAAGATATATGCTTATCTGGTATAAGTATCTATATAGAAAATTAGATACAATTCTATAACAACTTTCCTTTTGAATATAGATGGAAAACTCCTCAACAAAATACTAGCAAACCAAATCCAAATCCATATTAAAAGGACCATAAGAATTATGTACTCTGTTCAAGGAGGATTTACCCCGGGAATGAAAGGGTAGTTTAAAGTTAGAAAGTTAATCATCATAGTATACCCTATTAATAAAGGCAAAAAATAAAAATAATAATAATATTTCAATCAATACAAAAAACCAGCATTTCACAAAATTGAATGCACTTTCATGATTGAAATGCTCAGTAATACAGAAATAGAACAAAAATTCCTCATTATGGTAAAGGACAGTTATGACACATCAACTGAAAACATGACACTCAATAATGAAAGTCTCAGAGTTTACCATTAAATAAAAAAATAGACATGGATGGTTGCTTTCACTACTGCTTATCAATATTGAACCATAAGTTTTAGCCAGAGCTATCAGTTGATTCAGACTCATAGCGACTCCCATTGGGTTTCCAATTCTGTAAATCATTACAAAAGCAAATTTCTCCATCTTTCTTCTGCAGAGCAGCTGGTGAGTTTGAACCAGTGACCATTTGGTTAGCAGACTAATGCCTAAAGCACTTCAGAGCTTAACCACCAGAACTCCTTAATTAAAGCTACTAGTCAAGTGGGGAAAAAAAAAAAAAAGTATTCTAATAAGGAAAAAGTAAAATAAATCATTCTTTTGCAGATGACATGATCTTATTTATAAAAAAAAAAATCCACAAGAAAATTACTAGATATAATAAATTAATGTAATAACTTGGTAGGACACAATGTAAACACATAAAAATAAGTCACATGTCTATACTTCTGCAATGAGTATTCTGAAAAGGACATTAAGGAAACAATTCCTAATTCTTAAGAATAAAAATTGTGGTAATGCTTCAGGACCTAGCTTTGTCGGTGGATTCTATGATATGACTTCATGCTGTTGTTGCATGCTGAATGAAGTCCAACTCATAGTGACACTATAAAGACAGAGTAGAACTCCCCCATAAGATTGTAATTTTTAATAGAGAAGATTGTCATTTCTTTCTTCCTGTGTAGTAGTGGGTGGGTTAGAACTTCTGACCTGTCAGTTAGAAGTTGTTTAGCACTTAACCACTGTGCCACTAAAGCTTCTAAACAACATCTTAAAAAAAAAATGAAATAGCTAAGACTAAATTTTACCAAGTAAGTGAAAGGCATCTACATTGAAAACTATAAAACATTACTGAATGAAATTGAAGAAAATAAAATAATGGAAGAAAATGTCATGCTTATGATATGGAAGACTTAATTTGTTAAAATTTCAATACTAGCCAGAGCCATATATATATTCAATGCATTCCCCATCAAAATTCAAAAAGCCTCCTCTGTGGAGACAAACAAATAAACAAAAAGTAATCTTCAACGATATGTGGACTGACGAGGGCTTCTGAATAGCTGAACAAACTTTGACAAAGAAGAACAAAGGAAGTGAACTAAATGTATTTCTTGTCAATATAAAGACATACTATTAAGCTACAGTAATCTAAAAAGTCTGGTACTGGTAAAATGATTGACAATTCATTTTTAATGGAATAACAGAATTGACAATCCAGAAATAAACCTGTTGGAATTTCAACAAGATGATGAAATAGTCAGAAAAGCTACACAAACCCTCTGAAACAAAGCAATGAGAAACCAGATGAAACTGATACAAAAGACAAACCTGGAACCTTGAACTTTGAAGGGAAGGATAAAGAAGTGGATTGAATACCAACCAGTACCAGAACATGAATGAAACAGTGAATAAGGAGACAAATGAGGTTGCTCACTGCTGGCTGTCCTGATAGCACAGCCATTTTGAATATTTCCTGACAGCAACTTAAGAATCAGCTCTGCTCACCAAGGCTGCATGGACAAGGAGTGCATTGGTGCCTGATGAATAAAAGGTAGAACAGTGAGGAAGGGGACAGGCAGACCTGTGGACTTCTGGTGGCTGTCCTGAAGTCACAGCCATTTTGGATTTTTGTCAGTGGACAGCATAACAATTGAGTGTGTGGCCTTCTTGCTTAGACTCTGACCTGGGAGTGAACACTGCCTGCTAAGAACAGCATGGGCAACCACACTGAAGACTGATGACTAGAGAGGTACCACATTCCCATTGTTATTCTTGTGTCCCTCACTATCTTGGTGAACAGGGGATGTGGCCATCCCCCTGCCTCTACCCACCTTCTTGACATGTGGTTGTTCCACCCCTGTCTGTGCCCTGGTAGAGCCTTGGTGCCATGCCCTGTCCCTGACAGTTGTTACAGTTGTTTTTATTTATTTATTTATTTATTTTCATCTACCTCCTTTTTTTGTTTGTTTTTTTCCTTCTCTCCTAACAATCCCTGGCTCTTGGTTTTTTTTTTTTTTTTTTTCCTTTTTTCTCTTCCTGTTTCCTGGTTACATTTTATTTTCTCTTTTTTTTTGATTCTCTCTGCTTTTCCTTTTTCAGTTTTCCCTATTTTTTTTACTCTTGTCCTTTTTTATCATTCCTCCCTCCCTAAATATTGTGGCATTTTTTTCTTTTTTAATTTCCCCACATTATCTTGCTCTTATTCTTTTAAAATATATTTTGAATGTTTCTCTTCTTATTTATTACATTTTTTCCCCCCCAGAGGGGATTGTTCCTGTTTGTTTATACAGTTAGATATTTTTTTTTTTTTTTTTTTTTTTTGCTACTATTGTTGTTATTATTATTATTATTATACAAGTGGGAGACAGAAAGAGTTCCCACACAATGCAATCATACCAAACCTCCTGCAGCCATACTCACTGAATTAGGGCCATCAATTCCTTTCACACCAATTGACAAATTGTAGACATCAACCAATACCAGTCAACACACCATCAATGTATAACACACAACATATAACAGAGATCAGAGCACACACTTTCATTCTATATCACAGCCACCTGGAGACAGATGGTGTGTTCTTAAGTGCTAACAACTGACAAATAGAGGAGTGTGGTACCCTGCTCACACAGATATATCAAAACAAAAACAAACAAATAAAAAGCCTGTGAAAATCACACTGGCATACAACCACAAATTAAATATAAATGTCACAATGTCTCAGAGAAAACATATCATCACAGCCCACACACAGACACAAATAAAATATAAAGGAGTAGAAACCAGGAACCAAGATGCAAACCCAGAAAACATCCCAGAGAAAGAAGCAGCATTGGAACTCCCTGATAAGTAATTCAAAAGAATTGTGTTTGGGTACCTTCAACGGAATGAGAGACAAATCAAGGAAAACACAGCAAAACTCTAGAACAAAAAGAGGGAATAAATAGTGTAGTTACAGAATTTCTAAATGGTGAGGAAGTCAAGATAATTGTGAGAGAGAATAGACTGTTTTAAACTGGGGAAGAGAATTAGAAATTACAGGGTAACCTCAAAGTAAAGTAAGACCTTCACATCAAAATAAAATTTAAAAAAAGAAAAGCACAAATACTTACAAAATACTAAAACAATATAAATGAAGGAGATGAATAGCACAACTTATAAACAATGAACTCAGCATAGAAAATTATATGAAGCAAAGAAATCATCAACACCATAAAAAAAAGACATACCAAAATGACATTTATAAGTTCATATTTGTTGGTAATTACATTGAATGTAAAGGGATTAAATCTACCACTCAAGAGACAGAGAGTTGCAGACTAGATAAGAAAACATGACCCATCAATATGCCATCTATTAGACTCACCTTAGACACAAAAACAAATATAGACTAACAATTAAAGGTTGTAAAAAGATATACCAAGCAAACAACAACTTAAGGGGAACAGGATTGGCAGTATTTATTTCTGATAAAATAGATTTTAAGACAAAAAACGGCCTTAAGAGACAAGGAATGACATTATATAATATTAAAGGATCACTGGAAGGAGAAAACATAACTGTAATAAATATCTATACATTCAATGAAAGAGCCCCAAAATACATAAATCAGATTACAATAGAATTGAGAAGACAATTGATGACTCCACAGAAATATCAGGAGGCATTAATACATTACTTTCAATAAAAGATTGAACAAATGGAAAGAAACTCAACAAAGATGCAGAAGAACAACAACAACAAAAATACAATCAACCACCTTGACCTTATAGACATCTACAGAGCACTGCACCCTACATCCTCAAATTATACATTATTATCTATCACTCTAGGAACATTCTCCAGGTTGACCATATGTTAGATCACTAACCAAGCCTCAATAAATTAAAAAAAAAAAAAAAATGAGGTACTGAAAGCATCTTGTCAGATCACAATGCTTTAGGATTAGAAATCAACACTAAGAAGACCAATGGAAAAAAAGAAACCACATGGAAACTGAATAACACCCTCCTCAAAAACTACTGGGTAATAGAAGAAATGAAATTAGTAAATTTCTTGAATCAAATGAGAATGGAAGCACAACATACTACAATCTTTGGAACACAGCAAAAGCAGTGATCTGAGGGCAATTTGTAACAAAAAATACACACATTCCAAAAGATATACAAAAAGAAGAAAGAGTCAAAATCAACACCTTAGCCCAGTATCTCCAACAATTAGAAAAAGAGCAGCAAAAAACCCTACAGTCACCAGAAGAAAATAAATCATAAATATTCATGCAGAAATAAATGAAATGGAAAATAAAAAGACAATAGAAAAAAAATCAGCAAGACTAGAAGTTGGTTCTTTGAAAAGATTAATAAATTTGACAAACCATGGCAAACTTAACAATGGAAAAGGAGGAGATACATAGCACTAATAAGGAATAAAAGAAGTAATGTCACAACAGATTCAACAGAAATCAAAAGAATAATATTAGGATACTATGAAGAACTGTACTACAACAAATTTGAAAACCTAGAAGAAATGGACAGATTTCCAGAAATACACTACTTATCTAAACTAAGAAAGACTGAGGTAGAAAACTTGAACAGATGCATAGCAAAAGAAGAAATATAACATGTCATTAAAAAAAAAAAAAAAAAAACACCACTAACAACAGCCAAAAAAAGCACAGGACCAGATGGTTTCACTAGAGACTTCCACCAATCATTCAGAGAAGAACTGACAACAATCCTACTCAAAGTATTCCAGAACATAGAAAAGGATGAAATCCTCCCAAATTAATTTTATGAAGCAAGCATAACTCTGATATGAAACCAGGCAAAGACACCACTAGAAAGAAAAAAAACTACATGCCTATATCCCTCACAAATATAGACGCAAAACTCTGAAACAAAATCCTAGCCAATAGACTCTAACAGCATATCAGGAAAATAATACATCATGACCAACTGGAATTCATACCAGGTATGCAAGGATGGTTCAACAATAGAAAAAACAATCAACATAATCCATTTCATAAGTAAAAAATGGAAAAGAACTACATGTGCATGTCAATTAATGCAGAAAAGGCATTTGATAAAATCTAATACCCATTCCTGATTACAGCATTCAGAAAATATGACTTAATAAAGGCATATATGCAAAACCAACAGCCAACATTAATCTCAGTGGAGAGAGATTGAAACCATTCCCTTTGCAAACAG
>NW_006922362.1:870532-876669 GCF_000298275.1 Orycteropus afer afer
CATCTTCCTTCCGAGGAGTGGCTGGTGGGTTTGAACTTCCAGCCTTCTGGTTAGTAGTCAAGTGCCTTAGGCACTACTCTACCAGAGCTCCTTAAATTGGTAAGGAAGAAGTCATATTATTCCTATGTGCTGTTATATGATCCTAGACATAGAAAACCCTAGAGACTCAATAAGAAAATACTTGAACTTACTGAAAGATTTAGCATAGTGGCAAGATAAAAGATCAACATACAAAAATCAGTTGGAATACCTCTACACTAGCAAAAAGTTCTCTGAAAAGTAAATAAGGAAATTAGTATCATTTACAATAGCTACCAACAAGATAAGAAAGTTGGGAACAGATTTTACCAGAAACACAAAAGACCTGTAAAAAGAAAAGTGCAAATCACTACTTCAAAAAATTTTAAGAGATCTACATAAATGGAAGAACATACTATGGTCATTGGTAAGAAGATTGAACATTGTCAAAATGTCAATACTACCCAAAGCAATGTATACATTCAATTCAATCCCAATCTAGATCCCATTCTTTAAGGATATAGAAAAAAACAATCACTAATTTTATTTGGAAAGGAAAGAGACCTCAAATAAGCAAAGCACTACTGAAGAAGAAAAACAAAGTAGGATGTCTCACACTCCCAGATCACAAAACCTATCACACAGCCACAGCCTGGTATACGTACAACAGCAGACATAGATGAGCTGAGCAGAATTGAGAACCCAGAAACAGATCCACTGACCTATGGTTTGCTGATTGAAAGGGCCAAAATCCATTCAATGGGCAAGAGATGGTGTCTTTCACAAATGGTGCTGGGAAAACTGGATATCTATTTGCAGAAAAATTAAACACAACCCATACCTCACACCATACACAATAACTAACTCCAGATTGATCAAATACCTAAATGTGAAACCTAAAAATATACAGTTCATAAAGGAATAAAATATATTTATGGCATAAATATGTTGTTGTTGTTGTTATTTGCCGTCGAGTCGGCCCCGACTCATAGGGGCCCTCATTTGTGGCATAAATACACTATCAAGCATAACTCAAAATGTACAAACAGCAGAGGATAAACTAGATGATTTTGTCCTTCTAAAAATTAAATGCTTGTGTCCATCAAAAGACTTCTCCAAAAGAATAAAAAAGAATCCATAGAATGGGGGGAAAGAAAATTGTCTATGAGGTAACAAAGGATTTCTCTCTAAATTTATGTAAAACTCCAACACCTCAACATCAAGAAGACAAACAATCCAATTGAAAAACGGGCAGAAGACATGAACAGACATATCACCAAAGATATTCAGGCAAGCAATAAACACATGAAGAAATCTTCACGATCATTACCATTGTTGTTGTTGTTAGGTCCTGTCAAGTCCTCTCCAACTCATAGCATCCCCATGCACAGCAAAACAAAACACTGCCTGGTCCTGAACCAGATCCATGATTCCAGCTATACTTGCGGCCATCGCTGCTGCCACTGTGTCAATCCATCTCGTTGAGGGCCTTCCCCTCTTTCGTCGACCCTCCACCCTACCAAGCAAGACATCCTTCTCCAGGGAATGGCTCCTTCTGACAACATCACCAAACTACATGAGACGAACTTTGGCCATTCTCACCTCCCAGGAACATTCTGGCTGCACTTCCTCCAGAACAGACCTGTTAGCTCTTTTAGCAGTCCATGGTACTTTCAGCATTCTTCGTCAACACCACAGCTCAAAAGCATTAATTTTTCTTCAGTCTTCCTTATTCATTGTCCAGCTCTCACATGCATATGAGGAGATTGAAAATACCATGGCTTGTGTCAGCCGCATCTCAGTTCTCAAGGAGACATCTTTGCTCTTCAGCACTTGAAAGAGGTCCTTTGCAGCCAATTTGCCCGGTGCTATACATCATCTGATGTCCTGATGGTTGCTTCCATTTGCGTCAACTGTAGAACCAAGTAACATGAAGTCTTTGACAATTTCAATTTTTTTCTCCATTTATCATAATGTTGGTTATAGGACCAGTTGTGAGGATTTTTGTTTTCTTTATACTGAGATGTAATCCATACTCCAGACTTACATACTTCAATCTTTATCAGTAAGTACTTCAAGTCATCCTCACTCTCAGCAAGCAAAGTTGTGTCATCAGCATACCACAAGTTGTTAATGATATTCCTCCAATCCTAATGCCACATTAGTCTTCATATAGTCCAGCTTCTCAGATTATTTGCTGAGCATACAGATTTAATACATATGGTGAAAGGATACAACACTGACACATTTCCTTCTTGATTTTTAAACTTGTAGTGTTCCCTTTTTCTGTTTGAATGACAGCCTCCTGGACTATGTACAGGTTCCTCATAAGTACAATCAAGTGTTCAGGAATTCCCATTTCCCAATATTATCCACAATTTGTTATGTTCCACACAGTCAAATGCTTTTACATAGTCAATAAAACACAAGTAAACATTGTTCTGATATTCTTTGCTTTGAGCCAAGATCCATCTGACATCAGCAATGATATCTTTCATTCCACATCTTCTTCTGAATCCAACTTGCATTTCTCAAAGTTCTCTGTCAATGTACTGCTGTAACCATTTTAAAATTATCTTCAGTAAGATTTTACTTGCATGCAATATTAATGATATTGTTCAATAATTTCCACATTCTGTGTGGAATGGATACAAATATGGATCTCTTCCAGTCAATTGGCCAGGTAGCTGTCTTCGTCCAAATCTCTTGGCATAACTGAGTGAGTGCCTCCAGCGGGGCATATGTTCTTTGAAATATCTCAATGGATATTCTGTCAGTTCCTGGAGCCTTGTTCTTTGTCAATTCTTTCAGTGTAGCTTTGACTTCTTCCTTCAATACTGTTGGTTCTTGAACATATGCCACCTCCTAAAATGGATGAAGATCAACCAGTTCTTTTTGGTACGGTGACTCTGTGTATTCATTCCATCTTCTTTTGGTGCTTCCTGCACCAGTCAATACTTTGCCCATAGAATCTTTCAATATTGCAACTCGAGGCTTAAGAAACGTCTAGCATGTTCTTCCCTTTTGGTTTTCTAACTCCAGGTCTTAGCACATTTCATTATAATAATTAGCTTTGTCTGCTCGAGCTGTTTTTTGAAATCTTCTGTTCAGCTCTTTTATCTTGTCATTTCTTCCATTTGATTTAGCTACTCTTTGCTCAAGGACAAGTTTCAGAGTCTGTTCTGACATCCAGTTTGGTCTTTTCTTCCTTTCTCATATTTTTAATGATCTCTTGCTTTCTTCATGGATGATGCTCTTGATATTATCCTACAGTTCTGGTTTTCAGTTACTGGTGTTCAGTGTACCAAATCTATTCTTTAGATGGTCTCTAAATTCACGAGGGATATATTCAATGTCATATTTTGGCTCTCATGCACTTGTTTAAATTTTCTTCAATTTCATGTTGAACTTGCATATGAAAAGTTAATGGTCTGTTCTGCAATCAACTCCTGGCCTTGTTTTAGGTGAAGATATTGAGCTTTTCCATCTCCTCTTGGCACAGATGTAGTCAATCTGATTCTGTGCACTCCAACTGGTGAAGTCCATGTGTAGAGCTGCTGTTTGCGTTGTTGAAAAAAAAAGGTATTTGCAATGAATAACTTGTTGGTCTTGCAAAATTATATCATGTGATCTCCAGTGTTATTTCTGTCATCAAGGCCAAATTTTCCAACTACTGGTGATTCTTCTTTGTTTCCAAACCATTAGAGACATGCAAATCAAAACAACCATATCACACTAGCATTAATAGCAAAGTTCAACAACACAGAATATAGCAAATGCTGGTGAGGTGTGGAGAGATTGGCACTTTCATATACTGTTGATGGAAATGTAAAATGATATAACCACTGTGGAAATTGATATGATTATTCTTTAAAAAGTTGGAAATAAAAGTAGCATTTTATCCAGCAATTCCATTACTAGGTTTATATGCTAAATAAGTCAGTGACAGGACACAGAGACACAAATTCATGTTCATCGTAGCACTATTCACAATAGCAAAAAGATGGAAACACTATAAGTACCCATCAGCCAAGTAATGGATAAACAAATTGTGGTACATACACACAATGTAATACATGTATATTATATATGTATATTGTATTGTATATATGTGTATATTATATATATATATATATATATATATACACACACACATATATATAAAATGCAATATGTATATTGTATTCCTAAATAATCATGTAGAATCTGTAAAACATTGCATAATGTGGATGAACTTGGAGGACATTATTCTCAGTGAAGTAATTCAATCACAGAGGGACAAATATCATATTAGTCCACTATTTTAAAAAGTAGTCATGGAAAAGTTTATACATGGAAAAAAAAATTCCTTATTGGTTACCAGAGATGGCACAGGAAGGGAGACTAAATTCCTAGATAGGTTGAAAACAAACAAAAAAACAAAACATATAGAGAGAGACTCTAGTGATTATAAGTGATTACCAGGGGTAGGAAGGAGTGGGAAATGGGAAGCTTTTGTTTCTGGGGTTTGAATTTACGCAATGGTGATAGAATATTTTAGAAAAGTATAGCAATAATGGTGACATAACATGAAAAATGTCATCAAGGTCCCTAAGCTGTAAATAGGGAAGTTGTTATGTGGGTGAATGTCTTATTGTATATGTCTTCATTACAATGAAAGTAGAGGGGGAAAACAAGAAAAATAAATAAATGAACCTGTTCATCCATGGTTAATTGATTTTTGACAAGGGTGTTAAGTTCATTAAATGGGAAAGCAATAGTTTATTTTTAACATATGGTGAAGAGACAACTGGATTTTCATATGCAAGAGAAGAAAGCTGGACCCATACCTCACAACTTACACAAAATTACCTTAAATTGAACCAATTATCTAAATGTAAGGAAGAAAACTATAAAACGCCAAGAGCAAAATATAGGGGTGTTACTTAGAGACCTATTATTTGACAATGATTATTAGCTATGATACCAAAAGCAGGATGAAAATACGCAATAGATCAAGTTCTTTATCAAAATAAAAACAAACAAACAAATAAAAAACTAATTGTTCAAAGGACATAATCAATGAAGTAAATAGACAATTTACAGATTGTGAGAAAAAAATTTGCAACCATGTATCTGATAGGGGTTTAATATTTAGAATATATTAAAAAAAATCCTAGAAATTAAAAATAAAAATATAACACAACAGAAAATGGGGAAAGGACTTGTGTAAACATTTTGGTGAAAAACATACATGTCAAAAAAAAAATTAAATATTTTCAACATGATTAGCCATTAGGGAAATGAACATCAAAATCACTATAAGGTATCTCTTCCCCTCACTAAGAACTATGATCAGAAACAAACAAACAAGAACACCAGGTCTTGGCCAGGATAGAGTTAATTTGAAACCCTCACTCACTGATGATTAAATTGTAAAATGGTATAGGTGCCATGGCAAAAATATTGATGTTTTCTTAAAAATATTAAGCATAACATTACCAAATGCCCCAGTGATTTTACTTCTTTGTATATTCCCAGGCAAATTGAAAGCAGGAGCACAAACCGATTCTTGTACATTATAGCACTATCCATAAGAGATAAACAATTGTTTTTGTTGTTGTTATGTGCCATCAAGTCAGACCTGACTCATAACGACCCATTGGGTTTCCAAGGCAGTATGACTATGGAAGTAGATGGCCCAACATTCCTTCTGAGGAATGGCTAGTGGTTTGAACCACCAGCCTTCTGATTAGCAGTCAAGTGCCTTAGGCACTACCCTACCAAGCTAAATGGTGAATACAAACAAAATGTCCACCTATAGATTAATGGGTAAACAAAATGTGCTATATACAAACAATAGTAGTATTATTCAGCCATAAAGAGAAATGAAGTCCTTATGCATGTTACAACACTGAGGAACTTTAAAAATATTACCATGAATCAACACAAGCAGATAAATACTGTATGATTTCACTTTTAAGATTTTCCTTTTGAGAACAGGAACTAGACAAAGATGCCCGCTATCACCACTTCTATTCAACATTGTACTAGAAGTCCTAGCCAGGGCCATAAGGCAAGAAAGGGAAATCAAAGGCATCCATATTGGTAAGGAAGAAGTCAAACTATCCCTATTTGCT